>NC_046156.1:59892874-60030374 GCF_011064425.1 Rattus rattus | reverse complement strand
GGTCTCTGGCACCCAATAAAGACAGTGATAGCAAGGAAGAGGAGGAGGAAGAAGAAGAGGGGGAGGAGGAAGAACATGGTTTACATTTGTGATCCAGAAACTTCTTTGCATGCCCGTTCAGGTAAGGAGGTATCTGGCAAATTGTTAGAGCTTTTATTTCCTTTTACCTCCAGGTCTCCCAGAGATGGGCTGGACTCTGTGTGGGTCAAGGGTAGACCATGACACCCCGACTTCCCAGTCTGAGGGTTAGGAAGAAGCTGTTGTTAATCCTGCCTTCCACCTGCTCCTTGCCGTTTCCGTGGTTAGAGTGAGTCGATGGGCCAGACAGATGGGTTTGGGGCTTGAACTGAGTGCAACTCTAAATCTAGCCCCACACTGATTAGCTCGTGACCCTGCTCTGGTCCCCCCCTTGTCACAGCTGGGTGCATTTATCCTTCCTTTCCCATTTCCACTTTGTGCCACTGGGAAGTCCTTGCTGTTCCACCGGCAGGCATCTTGTGGCCTGAGAGACTCTCACGGAAGATTCATTTCTTGGGGCTTAGAGCTCTGTCAAGGAGAGGTGACATATTAAGCTAGTGACACTATGGCAATTTAATTCCGTGGACTTAGAGCTGGGAGTCACCTAAAGTCTATAGCCTCATTATTCCTGCATCTGAGGCCATCGTTTTCTTTTTCCACCAACAGTGGGACGTGGTCCCTGCCCTGGTCCTAGCAGCTCTTTTTCTCCCTGGATCCCACTTTCCCTCTCCTCAGGGGCCTCTGCCTCTCTCCCACATTAGCATCCTTCTTGGCTTCTCTCCATGGGTATTTAAATGAGCTCAAGTCTTTCTCTTCTTAATTCAGTACAATACCAGGCCTTCTGGGGCCTTGCACCCTCTGCATTGACGGATTACCTCACTTCTCTCCTCTGCCAAACTTCTTATAAAGAATTACTTATGAACTTTGATAGGCAGATGGGAGAACTGTAGTATTTAAAGAAGTAAAGAAGACATATGTCTTTAGGAAAGGAAAGACCGGACAGCCCAGAGGTCGGTTGGTTGAGGTTTGGGAGGGGGAAAAAAAGTGAAATGTTCCTGAAGACAGACTTCCTTGCTTCATTAACTGCCTAAAAAAATCAATGTGATCATGCTACACGATCTGTCCCGTGGGAGGGATTTGGGTCCCTGTTCTGAGTAAGCTCGGTACCATGGAGGACACAGTCAAGGACCTAGTAAATACCCATCAAGCTGTTCACAGCTTCCCATAAACACTGTCATAGTATGGGGGGGGGAGGAGCGCAGTTGACTAAGGCACTAAAACCTGGGTTCCTCAGATCACCAGAAGCCCCGCCCTCTGGGCACCTATCAGCAGGAAATTCTCAGAGGACTTCCCAGCAAGCACTCTTAAAGCATCCTTCACTGGGCCGTGGGCATGGCTTAGTTGGTAGAGTGCTTGTCTGGCATTCAGGAGGTCTTGGGCTTGATTTCCAGCACTGATTAAGTGGTGGTATAGGCCTGTAACCCCAGCACTGGGGAGACGGAGGCAGGGGCATCAGGAGTTCAAGGTCGTCCTTGGTTACAAAGTTGGAGGCTAGCCTGAGCTACACAAGATTCTGTCTATAAACTACAAGCATGTGATTCTGATGCACATTAGAGTTTGAGACCTACTAGTGTAGGCATCAAGGACGGCTGTGGCTGGAGGTCAGACGGTTGGGGCATTTGGTACTTGCATTTGGTTGTGATCGGTGAGGTAGAACAAGACAAGAGGGTGAGTGACCTAGAGAGTAAACCAGTACAAAGAAGCTGGAGGGCACTTGCTACCTGAAGGGTATAGGGAGGGGAGCTGCAAGGGTGGAGATGGGGCGGGGGTAGGGAAGGTCAGAGGAGCAGCTCCATAGTCCTGGAGCTCCCTGAAAAGCATCCTCAGGAAGCCGGGACTCCCAGCTATCCTCTGGGGAATCTAAAACCACTTCTCCCCCTTCCCACACACCTTTAGCTCCTTTCTCTCCCCTCCCCTTACAGACTTCCACCCCGCCACCCCCACTCCCTAGCCTGCCAGCTCCAGAGGTGAGGTTCACCCCTATCCTTTGATCTCCCCAGCTCGGATCCAGGATGGCATCTCTTTCCCTGCCTCCTCCATCAGTATTTCCTCCTCAGAATCCACCCCCTCACCACAGCTACAGAGGAGAAATTATACACCCCTCCTTTGAGAAGCCGTTCCTAGAGAGGTTGCGTGATTTGAACAAGTACCTACTCAGAACATCAGGGGAGCTACACCTGCCTTTCACATCCTCACAGCGCATGCCAGGAATTCACTCAGCATGAATCAGAGAACGGCTTTTTTTGGAGCAGGCTTTGTGTGAAGTTACGCGCGGGGACCCAGCGAAGGAAGGCTCGGTGTGGTGTGCCCAGAATCAGCTCCCGGTGGGAAGTCCCTTCCTGAGCCCAGAGGAGTCCTTTCAGGTGGTGCAGCTCTGTTTTCCTGTGGGATCTCCTCTGAAGCCTGAGCCTCCGCTGGCACCTGTGGGCTGGTATCGCTAACACCCTATTCCCTGGAGCAATACCTCCCTCTGTGGGATGGGGGAGGGCATGAATACACTTGCGGGAGGCTTTCTTTTCACTCTTAGAGGCTTTTCGTAAGGAGACCTGGGTTTTCAAACTGACTTCTTACGTTAGTGTTTGCTCACTTCCCTGGGCTGCTGGACCTGTAAAATGGTCACAACAGAACCATGCCACAGAGTCCTGAGAGAGCCAAGGGAGAAGTGCATTGTGGGTTCTTCCACACAGAAATATCTGGATTGGTGGCCCTGCTCCACTGTCCTCTTTGCATGTCACCAGACCTTATTAAATGCGGTTAAGCAGTTCTCCCAAAGTACAAGCAGTGAGGTGCTCTGGGGTGTAGAGGATATTAATCCCTATCCTCCACCCCTGCTCACTTCCTTAGGTTTCCTCCAGCCTTCAGCTTCTCCAAGTGGCAATGCTGTCCTAGCTTGCTCTCTACAGCTGTGAGAAATGCAACGAGGGGAAGCCACCCGGGGCGGATGGAACTTTATCTCATAAAACAAGGACCCAACTTTATTCTTAGTTTGTAGTCCATCATGACAGGAAGTCAGGGCAGGAACTCAGAGGCAGGAACTGAGGCAGAGGCCAGGAGGAGCTCTGCTTATTTGCTTGTTCATGGTGTATGGACTCAGCCTGATTTCTTATGCCAGTCAGGACCACCAGCCCAGGGATGGCAACACCTCCGGTGGGACGAACCCTCCCACTTGAGTCCTTAATTAAGAAAATGTGAGCTGGGCATAATGGGTGGCACACACCTTTATTCCCTGCACTCAGAGACTCAGGCTGGAGGATGTCAGTGAGTCCAGCTCAGCCTGGTCTCCATGGTGAGTTCCAGGCCAGCCAGGGATACATAGTAAAACCCTCCCAAAACAGGCCACTCTCAGGATGTGAAGACCAAATAAGCCTCTAGCCTCTGAGAGCATGATCACATTCTGGCCCGGATTCTCACACTGAATACTGGGGCGGGGGAGGGTGTGCGGGCCGGGGGGGGGGCTTGTCCCACAACTTAGCTCATGAGCTCATGTAAGTAAAGAGTTTGTATTCAGATGTGGAGTTGTAGGACTGTGATCCCAGCATTTGAGGAGTGGAGATGGGTAGATTCAAAGGTGAATTCAAAGCCATTCTGGACTACACAGCAAGTTCAAGATCAGCCTTCCCCAGATGAAACCTCATTCCAGGAAAGCAAACAGTGGGACTACAGCCTAGTGGCGCAGGGCCCTGGATTTGTTTTGTGGTAAAACACACACGCACATGAACATGCATGCGTGCACACAGACATGCATGCACACGAACATGCACACATGCACACAGACACGAATGCACGTGGGCACGTGGGCATGGGCGCACACACAGACATACATGCACGCACACACAGCGCTGTAAATGAATGTGTATGTATAAGGGTGAACAATGAAGTGATGTCTTATTTGCCTTAACTGATCGTTGCAGTTAGCTGTTTGCGGGTATAATCATAAACAATCCTGCCTTAGTATCTAATGGATTCTCTCAGCAAGGGATCGTAAGCCCAAGAACCAGAGCCGCCTCCAGCCTTCCCTTTTCTCACCCGGCTCATGCCAGCGCCGAGACACGGAGCAGAGTGGTAAATACTTCTTGAAGAATTGCACCTGCCCCTCTGACCAGGAGAGGAAGTAACTGTACTGAAGAAATTGGTCTGGTGCATTAACAACCAGTTTTAGCCGGCCCGAGTGCTGCTTCACAGCGCTGCTTTTCTCCTGTTTGCTCCTTCTCAAGTCTCAAGTCTGTTTCTATAGCCTGCGGCTAAGCTGAACGCGACAGTGCGCTCTGCTCCCACTCTGCTCATTCAGTTCTGCCTACAGCAGTTTTCCTAGGGAGCTTTCCTTCCCTCCGCCCCCACCACCTGCGCCTGCGCTGAGCCGATCCGGAAGACAAACCCCCAGCTTTGTCGTTATCCTGCAAGACTAACTGGTGAGGTCGAATGGCTCTGGATATAATGGGAATGGCCAGCATTTTAGTGTGAGTTGGCATACAGCTGCTCAAAAGATGGCTGCCTAAAAGTATTCTCTACATTTAAACTACTACTACTCGGTTACAGCTTACCAGAGCAGGCTCGAGTGTGGTAGTTGAGACGATGAGGATTCAGCATGGCCTGTGGAGCAGTTCTCTGGAGTTTGCCCATTCTTAATAACAATAGCGACACTGGCTAAGATGCATAGCCAGGTATATCTTTTTGTGTATGTAAGAGTTTTGCCTGCATGTATCCTGTGTGTTGTGCATGCCTTGCTCCCACAGTGGTTAGAAGGCCGCACAGGACACCCCAGAACTGGAGTTAAACATGGCTATGATCCACCACATGGTTTCCTCTGCAAAAGTGGCAAGGACCCCTAACTTCCGAGTTATCTCCTCAGCCCCAGATCTCTTTGGGTTGTTTGTTTGTTTGTTTTGATTCGTTGTTCTTGCAGTTGTTTGAGACAGGGTCTCACTGTGTAGCCCTGACTGGCTTGGATCTCTCTCTGTGTAGATCAGGCTGGCCTTGAACTCACAGAGATCTGCCTGCCTGTTTCTCGGGATCAAAGGCGTGCGACCCCAGAGTCAGCCAGCTGTGGTTTTATGTATTTTGTTTATAGTAAAGTGTTTTAAGCCTCCATGCAGCCGCTTAGGGTAAGTGTGCTGGTTGTCATTTTACCAATGAGAAACAGAAAGATTCTCTACCCGGTAAAGGAGACAGGAAATGGCCGAATCCTAGCGTTTCAACATTTTAACTTATAGTTTGTGTATGTGTGTGAGTAGGGCTCACTCGTGCTGTGGTATGTGTGGAGGTAAGAGAACAATTTGGGAGGTCGGATTCTCTTCTACTGCAGGTGACAGGGATGAGCCACCCCACAACCCCTGAATCTTCTTCAGTGCAGCCGGTCGTGTGCTCTGTGTGTGTGTATGTGTGTGTGTGTGTGTGTGTGTGTGTGTGTGTGTGCGCTCTGTGTGTGTTTGTGTGCACCCGGGGCCTGGGTTCTTTAGCATTATGACTCTTGGCCCTTGGAGTGGCGTCAGTACTATTCTGCCTTTGTGCATTTGCTGATTTACCCACAGATATATTTGAAGATACCTCAGGAGTCTCTAGAATCTACTCCAGTGATTAAGGCAAACAGAGCCCTGCCTTTCTGGTGTTCTGCCGCAGTAGGGGAAACCGAGGCTGGAGAGAAGATAAATGCTGTCCACCGAGGACCGGCCAGCCTATGAACAGTGGCTCTGGGTCCCTCAGTTCTGATTCCAAAGCCAATGTCCTGAATCTCCAACTCTGTGTCCGTGAAGACAGGTCAAAGGGAGGTGTGGGGATGCTGGAGGTGGGAACTCGAGTGGCACTGCCTTAGAGGCACGCCTAGCAGTTACTGCGGCCATCTCTCACCTCCTCATTCCTGTTGCTCTCTCTCCACCTTTCCCAAGCCTGCCCCAGCACAGGGTAGGATTTAGCTTTGATGAGGGCGTTCGGAACCGGCAGGATCTCTGAGGGGAATGTCTACCACAGCAACCACTGACTCTGGGGATCGCTGAACACATCTCTGACTGACTGAGCACTTGTTCACAGCACCCCTAACTGCTTGGTGATTCTTTCTACATTCTCCTATCCACTCCATCCATCCATCCATCCATCCATCCATCCATCCATCCATCCACCTATCTACCAAATTCAGGGCTTCCCTTTCTTCACAAGGGGAAACTTCCATCTTGCCTTCCTCTCTTATGCACTGCTACCTTCCGTGGGCTGGGCTGGGGGTGTTGGCCTTGCACACCCCTCTGGTGTGGGGGGTGTTGGCCTTGCACACCTCTCCTTTTTCTAAGTTCAGTGGCCTGGCTCCTCTAGGATTGAGCCCTCAGCTTTCCTCAAACTCACAGCCCTATGGTTGCCATAGAAACCCCCAAGCTTCTGGTGGTGTGGCAGGAAACTCAACCAGGTCTAAGTGCAGCAGCAGTCAGTCCTGCTGTCATTGTCAGGATCAAGCCAGATGGCGGCTTATGCTTCTGAGCGGGAGCCTTTGTGGAAGACAGGAAGGATGGGGCTGAGCGCCTGTCCTGCTTGGCTGTCAGCAGGGGATTCCCCAACAAGTGCTGGGATTGGAACCTGAAAGAGCAGATGTGGACAAGAGACACCCACAGTACAGAAGGCTGGCTGAAGATTCCTTCTCCTCTGTCTTTCTCCTTCTCCCTCTTCTTTCCTCTTCCCCTCTCCTCCTCCCTCTACCTCTCCCTCTCTGCTTTCCCTTTCCCCTCTCCTCCCCCCCCCCTCGCCATCCTGCCTTCTCGGGTTCCTAGGCCTAGGACTTCACAGACGTCTGAAGAGATTGGTAGCTTTGCCTTCAGTGAAGTGTCCCCTACCACACAGACGTGAGCTTATCTTTGGGGGAACTAAACCAAAGCTCCTGACCCCATTGACACAATGGGGTCACAGCCTAGACCAAGTAACTCCTTGTTACCTACAGAAACGGAACATTGGCTATGAGTAACAGAAGGCAAGGGCAGCTCAACTCAGCAAAAAGGTAATGAGCATGCCTGGCGCACCAGCCTTGAGCCACACAGCAGGGTTCTTTGAAACACCTTCATATGTGGCATCTAGAATCCCGGGTTCGATTCCTGCACCCTGCCATTAGCTGTGTAGCCTTAAAGGAGTCTCTTGATTTCCAGACATCTGCTTCATTCTCTGTAAAATGAGAACACTAAATCATTTTCCACTTAAAAAAGAAGTTTGTGTGTGTGTGTTTGTGTGCTCTGTGTGTGTATGCTCTGTGTGTGTTTGTGCATGTTCATGTGTGTGTGTGTATGTGTTTGTGTGCTCTGTGTGTGTGCTGTGTGCTCTGTGTGTGTGTGTGCTGTGTGCTCTGTGTATGTGTGTTGTGTGAGTGTGTATGTGTATGAGTGTGTGCACGCTGTGTGTGCATGTGTTTGTGTGCTGTGTGTGTATATATGTGTGTGCATGCTGTGTGTGTATATGTGTGTGTTTGTGTGCTTTGTGTGTATGTGTGTGTATGTTTGTCTGTGTGTGTGTGTGTGTGTGTGTGTGTGTGTGTGTGTGTCAGGGGCAGGGGCAGGGGTGGGAGATGCACAAGGGGCTAGACGAGAGTGTCGGTTCTCCAGGATCTGGAGTCACAGGCAGTTGTGGGCTGCTTACGCTGAGAACTTAACTCTGGTCCTCTGGAGATGCTCTTAACCAGTCCCAAGGCTCAACTTCTGACTGAGTCTGGTTAATTTGAATTTTCCCCGGAAAGAAACTTTGCCTGGGAAATAAGCTGAAGATGTAGCTAATTTGGTAGAGTGCTTGCCTGGCGGGCAAGAAGACCTGAGCTCAGATTGCATAAATCGAGTATGATGGTGCACACCTGTAACCCTAGCATCCGGGAGGTAGAAACAGATAGATCAGGAGTTCGAGGCCATTCTCTGCTACATAGGAAGCTTGAGTTCAGCCTGAGATACATTAAAATAAAATAAAATCAAAACAAATAAGCGGAGGGCACAGGCTTACTGGAGAAGAGGACCTTCTTCTGGAACTGTAGTTTTCCCTCCACACTGTTCCGTAAAGCTTCCCAGGAAAGACTCTGAGAAGCCAGTCCCTAACCCTTACAGCAGAGGTTCTCAGCCTTCCTAACTCTGTGACCCTTTAGTGTAGTTCCTCGTGGTGTGGTGACCCTCAACCATAAAATTATTCTGTTGCTACTCCATGACTGTAATTTTGCCACTGTTATGAATTGTGGTGTAAATGTCTGCTATGCCCCTGTGACCCACAAAGGGATCTCGACCTATAGCTTGAAAACCGCTGCCTTACAGTAGGCGAGCATTTGACATTGGAAAGTGTGTATTTGGCGCTTCCCTAGTCTTAAGAGAGGTAAGGAGCAATTGTTACTTTTCTCAGGATTGCAACAAGATATCCAACAAAAGCAATTTTAAAAAAGAAACATTTGTTTTGGCTCAGGCCAGGGGAGGAAGTATAGAGAGGAGCTCGAAGCAGCTGGTCACATTGCCGCTGCAAGCGGGAGGCAGAGACACGGATACTTATGTACAGTTTGAACTCAGTCTAGCCCCACTGTACATTGAATGGCGCCACTTACACTTAGGGTAGATTTCCCCGCTTAAACTGATCCAACCTAGAGATGCCCTCACCCGTGCCTTGAAGCTTGTGGTTTAGGTGATACTAGATCTTGTTCAGGATCCAAATGAACCATCACAGGGTTTACACCAAAATCTTTAAGGGCTCCTACATAAGACAGCATAGTATTTGGTTGTAATGTAAGCACATCCAGCTGTGTTCCTTAAATCATATCTGCAGGTTATTGTAATCACCAATACAACGTAGATACTATGCAAGTTGATGCTCTGCCAAATTACTCAGGGAATGCTGGTGGACGTCTGTACGTGTTAAGCACGGCCTGTTATTTTTCTGAATGTATTTGAGCCACAGGTAGTTGAATCCATACAAAGTGAATGTTGGATATAAAATGTATGGACGGGAAGGTATCTTAGTAGGGTGAACCTCCAAGTATATGGAGATCTTTATTTGTGGAGTAAATTTGTTCTAGTCAAATGGTTTAAAAATTAAATTGGGACCAGGGAAATAGCTTAGTGGGTAAAGAGGCTTGCAACTGTGTCTGACCACCCGGTTTGATCCCGAGAACCCAGACAGGGGAAGGAGAGAACTGACTCTCACAAGCTGTCCTCTGATCTCACTCAAGCTGTGACACACACACTAAACAGACAAACAAACAATAAAAATCGAATTGGCCCCCTGCAATTTCACTTTATTTGAGATGCAAATTTTCTGAGTTGGGACTGGTGAGATGGCTCAGCAGTTTAAAAAAAATGCTTACTGCTCTTCCAAAGGACCAGAGTTCACTTTGTTGGGTGGCTTACAACTACTTGTAACTCCATGTCCAAAGAATCTAATACCCCTTTCCAACCTCCAAAGGCATCCATTTCATATATATGAATGTGTGGGGAACATATATTCATAAACACACAGACTCACACATATCCCTGCAAATACAATTAATTAGAATCAATCTTTGGAAAATGAACTAAGTTGTGGAAATATTAATGACCATGGTCATGTTTGTTTATTTCTTTTTTGGGGTGTGTGTGGGGGGGTGTTGAGACAGGGTTTCTCTGTGTAGCCCTGACTGACTTGGAACTAACTCACTATGTAGACCAGGCTGGCCTCAAACTCAGAGATCTACGTGGCTCTGCCTCCTGAGTGCTGGGATTAAAGGCTCACGCCACCACCTCTGGGCTTCGTCTATTTCTGAACAAAACACAAGAGGTGAGAAAGTGGGATCACCCAGGCTGGGAAACCCTCAGAACTGGTTAGACCTTAGGGAAGGCTGAAGAAAATGGAGAGGCCTCAAAAAGGTCAAGATTGGTGAATGAGGGAGTCCAACCACTGGAGAAATCATGGAGCTGGACAGAAAAAACGAGAGAGCGAGTGGATGAGGATGCTTGCTCTTTGCCCTTTGGCTAGCTGTCGAGGGCGATGTACTCTGGATGCTGATGTATAGATCATCCTCATTGTAGTGACTCCCGTGCCTGCTACAGGCTCTAAGCCGCTCCCTTTGCTAGAAAAAGAACTCTCCAGTGGGGTGTGACACTCGTGCTTCCTCTCTCACCACAAAGACTCTGTCAGCTCATAGCGTGGCCGGTGACTGATGGTCGGAACAGCAGAAAACAAAACCTCATTTGTTCTATGACTTCAACTGGGACAAATCTAGTCTGATTTGAGCTTGAGAGCCCTTCCTAGGATTCGATGAGGCTGGACCCTTGCCCAGTCCTGTGTCCCTTACCTCCACCTGCTCTGTCTGGGCGCGTCCCCTAATAAATCACTGTAGACCCAAGGCATTGCTGAATCAATCAGATAGCCTTCTCCCCTGATAAGCACACAGCACTCACAGTGTCCAGCAATAGTGTCACTGACTGAAGACACACTGTGCTCTGGAATGGGGGTGCTCTACCTTGTGTTCTGTGGAGGTGAGACCTGAAGTGTCTAAGGACTGGCTAGAGTGGTGTTTCTCAACCTGTGGTCTTGACCGCCCCCCTTTGGGGGCTGCATAGAAAATATCTTGCATATCAGATATTTATATTAAACTCATAACAGTGCAAAACTACAGACAGGAAGTAGCAATGAAATAACTTTATGGTTGGGGAGTTATTGCACCATGAGAAACCGTATTAAAGGGTTGTGGCGTCAGGAAGGGTGAGTACCACTGGGCAAAAAGTGAGGCAAGGGGTTTGCATGGCAGAGAGGAAAGAAAAAAAATCAAATCTAGATAGATAATGCTAAGGTACAGCCCCCCCCCCAAATTGTATAATGAAGCTAGGGGCAGCAATGACAAGAAGAGAGAGGCAATGTGGTGAAGGTTATGGAAGGCTCAGTGACCTATTCACAAGCTTGCACTGGATCACCATGCAAAGGAAAAAATGATGAAGAGTTTTAAGTGGAAATTGCACAATAAGACTTTAATTAAAAGAAAAAAAAAGCCTGAGTGTCCTAGGCAGAAAGGAGTCACGGGCAATGGCAGACAGAAGGACCTAGCATTGGCTAACGTCTCCAGCGTGGTGGAACGTTAAGAGCTACCATAGTGGTATTAGGGAGAAATGGGCAAAATGTCAGCTCCAAGGCTTACAGCCCGGATAAGTTCTCTCTAACCTCCAGCTTCATGACTAGAGTAGGTGTGAGCACCAAGGGAGCTAAGGAGTGAGGAGAGTCTTGTTACATTTTGCAACGACTGGCGTGCTGGGAGTGCCAGCAGAATGATGCTATCCGTGTGATTCGAATTGGAGCAACAGTTGTGGAAATGGAAAAGCAGCTGCATGAAGACTCTCCGGAAGGGGAACCGAAGGGATGCGATGACTGAAGTGGGAATAAAAAAAAAGAAGCAATGGATATTTCTGTTTTGGCAGTGGGTAAACTGAGGCTTAGCAAGGAGGAAGTGGCGATTACTGAGTAGGAGCCACCTTCGGTTCCCGACCTGTTGACTCTGAAGGGCCAGGGAGGACAGGGTAGAACTGTCAGGCAAGTTCTGTGCATGTGAGTTCTGTGCATTCTGAAGTTCTGAGTCTGACCTCTGAGTAAGGCAGAGCCGTAAGAATGGAGGAGAGAACCCTGGCTGGGTGTACTGAAGGGACCAGGAGCTGTGCTGGACCCAGGGAACAAAGATGACGATGGGGTGTGACTCTGTCTCAGGGAATTCAGCCTTGTTAGAGGAAGCAGATGATTAGTTTTTTAGAGTACAGTAGCTATGTTTGCACGGAAGTTATCCTGTGAGTCACAGAAATTGGGAGAACCTAGGATACGACAAGGACTCTGAAGGTCAGAGAGAAATAGAGATAACCTGCAGGCCAGAAAAGCACAGGCATGAAAGGATGAACCAGCTGGGAAAGGGGAAACGATGTCTTGCTTGCTTTTTGGGGTTTGATTTTACGAGCCAGGATATCTCACTGTATAGCCCAGGTTTACCTTGAACATGAAATCCTCCTGCCTCAGTGCTAGTGGAAAGTTCTTCTCCCCTCCCCCCTCCCCCCTCCCCCCACTTTTTCTCTCAGACTCTTAACCCAGAGACAAAATAATTGACTGTATCATTAGAACTCTAGGAGGAGGCCGAAGGGCTTCTGTTTCTCAGGTTGTGCGGCTCAGAACCCTTAAAGTTCCATGGGGTCCTTATAATTGGAGGCCACCTTGGTGGGGGATTGAAAACCGAGCACATGCCACCTCACTAAATCAGAGTGGCTGCCTTCCTTTGCAAATTGGGACTGTGTGCAAGCTTCTGAGAGAGAGAGAGAGAGAGAGAGAGAGAGAGAGAGAGAGAGAGAGAGAGAGAGAGAGAGACAGAGAGAGAGAGAGAAAGAGAGAGAGAGAATGAGAGAGAGAGAAACAGAGAGAGAGACAGAAACAGAGAGAGAGAGAGAGAGAGAGAGAGAGAGAGAGAGAGAGAGAGAGAGAGATGAGAATGAGAATGAGAGACAAAGAGAGATGGAGAGAGAATTGACTTAAAGACAATGGGAAGCTAAGGATTCGGGGGCTGAGGATGCCGAGTGACTTGGTTAAGATGGCACTGCTAATTAGCAATCAAGCTGAGTCCACACTGAGGGTCCTTAGCCTCCGGGCAGTACTCTCTCTCGCTGTAGCTGAGGACCTGTACTTTTCATTTGTTTGGTCAATGTTTCTCTCTTCAGGTTTTCCTGAACTGTAATAAAAGAGAGATACATACTCACCAGTGGAAACAAGGACCTATCACAGAACAGAGATTCAAATAATTACCCAATGACATCCTTTCCTCCTTTTGATTTCTTAACAAGCAGCAGCAGAAAGTTGACCCAGAGAGAAGCCCTTTCTGTGGAAGGGCCCATTTCATTACACTTGACCCAAGTCTGAACAGACACTACCACCTAATGCCCGAATACTCCATTAAAAGGGAATTGAGAAAAAAAAAAAGTAGAATCTCTCCGCTCACACAAATCTGAACGTACACACGGCAGAGGTTTGATTGAACGAAATCAATGAGGGAACAAGGCAGATGCAGTAACTGATCCGGGAGGATCCGAAGAACAGACGGCCACAGTCAGAAGTACTAAGTGAGTGAACACAACAGGGACGAACGGTTGCTGGCACCTCTACTGCAAGGGGCGGGATTCACACGTCTGCAGACGAGAATTATTGTGCAAAGTTATCAGCTATCTACCATTTACAGAGCTGTAAAATAACTCCCGTGGAAGCTAAATCAGGTTGCGTGGAAGAAAGCACGCTCCAGACAGAGTACAGTTTCCCAAAGACACATGTATTTCTATCTGTATATGCTAGAAAGGCAGAGCCAGGTTTTACAAGTAAAGCAGCAGGAAGTGCCCAGGCCCCTTTTCGGTTGCATATACAAAGATATACAAAGTATACGTGTGCTTACCTTTGCAAACACTATTCCAGTGGAAGCTTTATAAAACAGGACTCACTCTGTTACAGGGGATACATATGGGTATTTTCTTGTTATTGCTCTGTTTTTTGCTTTGTTTTGTTTTGCTTTTGAGGTTTCTCTGTGTAGCACTGGCTGTTTTGGAACTCACTCTGTAGACCAGGCTGGTCTTGAACTCAGAAATCTGCCTGCCTCTGTTTCCCTAGTTGCTGGGATCAAGAGTGTGCACTACCGTGCCCGGCTTTTACTGATCAAATTTTGTATCTTCTAAAATTAATTTAATATTTACCATGTTTGGAGGGTGTTTTCATGAAAGTGCCACACAGCTAGTATGTCGAGATCAGAGGACATTTGGGAATTGGTTCCCTCCGTCTCCTGTGCGTCCTATAGATTGAATTCAGGTCAGCTTGCTCAACAAGCAGTTCCACCCACTGAGCCATCTTGCCTGACCTAATTTTGCTACTCACTGATGGATTGCCACCCACTAATGATCAAGGACTCTTCTTTGAAAGCCAGGGACTAGATCAATGTTTCTCAATCTATCAACTGCGAAGCACCAGCTTTGAAATATTTTATCATTTCTGATTTTTCATATACTGATTGATATTCTAGAAAACATAAAAATAAATTACTACAAAGAGTGAAGGAAAAAAGTTCCCAAAGACTTACAAAATGTAAGTTCAATATTTTTTTTCTTATTAAATCGACTAGACATAAAATTGGATGTAGGGGCAATGCCACATTTCCTTTTTAAAAAATATTTATTTTATTTTCAATTATATGTGTGTGTGTTATATGTATGTGTGTGGTGTATTCATGTGTGTTCGTGTGTGTGTGTGTGTGTGGTGTGTTCATGTGTGTTCATGTGTGTGTGGTGTATTCGTGTTTGTGTGTGTGTGTGGTGTGTTCATGTGTGTGTGTGTGTGTGTGCGTGTGCATGTATATATGAGTGCAGGTGACCAAGGTCAGATGCATCAGATCCCTGGAATTACAGATGTTTGTGAGCTGCCTGACCTGGAAGCTAGGAAAGGAACTCTAGCTTTCTGCAAGAGCAGCATGCGACTTTAATAGCTGAGCCACCTCTTTAACCCCAGCTCCATATTTTATTTCTATTTGAATGTTTCCAAATGCCTATTCTCACGGATTCCATTTAGTTCCCCTGCACTGAAGCAGTAGTAGATCCCCTGATCGTTGGCCCACACTTTCACGTATCTCTGGCTAGATGGCCCTCAGGGCCACCCATGCTGACAGTACATTGATGTTTTGCTTCCCAGGCATGACACTTGCTCAGGCTACCTCAGTCACTGGGGCCTTATTGCCGCACAACCGGGGTTTCTGGTGACAGATCATGGGAGATGATCTCTGGTAGTGGTGGCAGGAAATAAACTGTCATTGGTGACAGAATATGTCTGACCCTAGAAATGGTCTTTCAGCCCCATGTTGTTTGCTAAAAGCATGAGAAGACTGTTCTCTTAGACTGCTCCTCTTTCGAAGGTGTGTGTGTGTGCACGTATTATGTGAGTATGTGTGTGTGTGTGTGTGTGTGTGTGTGTGTGTGTGTGTATGCATTATGTGGTGTGTGTGTACATGCGGGGTATGTAGTGTGAATGTGTGTATGTGTACATGTGTTGTGTGTGCATGTGGTGTGTGTGTATGTCTGTGTGTATGTGTGGTCTGTGTGTATCTGTTGTGCGTTTGTGTGTAGGTCAGCGGTTGATATTAGGTGTCCTTCTTGGTCTGCCACTGAACCTAGAGCTCTTCCAATTGGCTAGACAGGCCAGTCTGCAAACCCCAGAAATCCTCCTGTTCCTCTCCAGAATGTTAAGATCACAGGTGCCAGCAGCCATGCCTGGCCCTTTTTGTGTGTGCGTTTGGGCACGAGGAGACCAAAGTCAGTGTTGCATGCCAAGCACTTTGCTGACTGGGCCATCTCTCCAGCCTCTCAAGATGGCCTCCTATGTCAATCTTCATGTGCCCAGTGATATTGCTTTGTTTGCCTCCTCTCTTGTTGTTTGTGACAGAACACCATTGCCTGCCTTAACCACTTCTGTGGTACAGGATGTGGTGGACAAGGGTTATTGGCCACCATCCAGACGGGCTGCTTGCAGGCCGGGGTTGACTGTGTATCCAGCCACAGAGTGGAGGACAGGCTCTTGAGGCAGAGCAAGGGCCTCCTTCCTGCAAGGAACAACTGTGGGCTTCTGCCCTCAGCCCATCAGACAATGGGGGGAAGCGGCCAGTGTGACTTCGCCTTTGAAGAAAGCTTTTAGGAAAGTGTGGGTCCTGTCCAGAATACAGTGTACAAGTCTCTATGAGCAAACTTTGATTGATCCTTGGAGATCACTTTCTGATAGGCTCAAGCTCTGAGGCTATCTGCCATAGCACAAGCAAAATGGAACGATGATGACAGCTCCCTAGCTCCATCTATCTTGGAATAAAGCTAAAGAGAAACGTTGGAAACCCATCCAGAACCACTGGGCCACCATCACCTTTCTCTCAAGCCAAGAGACCCTGGATCTTTGTAAAGTTCACTTCTGAAGGTATTCGAAAGCCTTCAAACTCTGTTAAACAGGGTGGGTTTTTTTCACGTGTGTAGGTAGTTCTACATGTGTGTGTTTGCGTGTGTGGTGATGTGTATGCATGCATGTGGAGGCCTGAGGTTGACGTTGGGAACAAATGCTCTATCACCCTTCCATGTTGTTCACTGAGGCAGGATCTCAGTGAGACTCTGAGCTCAAGGACAGGACTCGTCTTTCTGGCAGCTTGATTTGGTGACCCTTTGCTTTCACCTCTGGGGATAGAATCACAGGCAGCCGCTACAAACAACTGACCTTTCTATAGCTTCTGGGGAATCTGAACTCTGGTCCTGATGCTTGCATGGTAACCACTTAACAATGGAGCCATCTCCATAGGCCAAGAGTTTTTAAAGCCTGGCATGGTAGCTGGGGTCTGTAATCTAAGCACGTGGGAGTAGGCAGATCATTACCAGATCAAGCCCAACCTGGGCTACATAGTATACGTTCTGGGGGACCCCGAGTTATAATAAGTGTCCTCATTATCTACCCGGCAACGGAATAAAGCAGGACTTCAAAGGACTGACTACAAATCCAATGAAAGAACGCTAAGAGTGTTTTGAGAATCAACAACAGGCAATTAATTTTCTCCTAAAACTGAAAGAGAATCATTGCCCACCATAAGTCAACTTCAAGTCTGTGGAAAAGAACTGTGTCCTAACCTTTAAGGGGTGATAGTCGCAACGAAGGTGAAATTGTAGACTGCTGGACTTTGTTGTTCCAGCCTCCGCTTCATCTCCTTTCATTTATTTCATTTCATACCAAGATGAACAGCTGAATTACTTGACGCTTAGACTTCCTAGGCCCGTCCACGTTTCCCACATATGAGACGTAATGTATATAAAGTGCTTCATACAAGGCCTGCTGCATGGTGAGCACTCAGCAAGTGTTAGCTCTGACATTCATATACATTAAAGCTATGCTATCTGGATTGCGGGAGTCAGCCGTGCTTAGCGCTGTATTGATGCCTGCGTGGGTGGCAGTGATCTTCATTATCCGACGTGCGTCTGCTTCCCTCTCTTTCCTAGTCAGCTCACTGAGGTGAGATGCTCTGCACCATCTCCAGGCTCACCCTGGAAGGTCTTATAGCCTCAGCTAGCACCCCTACAGACATTAGCAGCAAGGGTGCTTTCCATACACTGGGCGCCAGGCAAATGCTGCCGCCTGACGACTTGATCGAGTGTCCCATTTGGATCGTTCACTGCAGCAAACCCTGAAGTTCCTTTTCTACCTCTCTTGTCATCCAGAACCGTCTTCCTAGATCTCCTGCCTCATTTCACCCTGTCTTCCTTTTTCTAGATCTTTCTGTTTCATGTTCCTCCCCAGACTTTCATTTAAAAAAAAAAATTCAGGACACAGACATTAATTCGTTCTAGAAAATATTTCCCCCTTGCTTCTATATCTTAATTTCGCTAAACCTATTTCCTCTGCTGCCTACCAGTATAAATGAGACCATAGTTCACCGAGTGACTTATAAGATGAAACGCTCCATTCAGAGTAACGGAACACATACTTGAAGGCAGGCACGGACTCTGAAGAGAAGCCTCCTCGGTGCCTCTGTCTGTGAGGCTGCGATGGGGTGGATGTGTTAGAGGCAATCAGCACGTGCAGCAGGCTGGGCGGGATGGAGCCTCTGTCGTCTGGGGAGGAAGATTCAGACGTGGAGAAGAATCTCTGGGGTTATGGAGTTCACAGTCCTGTGCCTTCATTTTGCCTTAGTCTCTGAAGTGAGTGTTTTAAGTGACAGGCATCAGCCGGAAAGTGCAGAAGAGAAGAAGCTGATGCCATGGGCGCTCTCCGAGGGAAGCAGGTAAGTCAGGCAGCCTCAGGGTTCACAAACACTTCTCCTCTTGCAGCGGTAAACCAAGTTTGTCCTAATTAGAGTATTTTGTTGTATTTTCATACATATAATAATCTAGTTTATCTGCAAGTAATTCATTTACAATTCAATTAAACGACCAAGGAGAATAAAATGCTAAAATAAACATGTGTTCAAATAAGATACACTGCGTATAATTAGACACAACACATAGGCCTGTCTTAGCATTTGATTTGCGTGATAATACAAATAGGTCACTTGAGGATATGCCAAATATCAGAGATTAGCTGACCTCTGTGTTCCGGCCAAGCTGGAGAGGATGATTTTGTGATCTGAATGAAAAATGAAAAAAAAAAAAATCAGTGTGTTATCCAAATGTTTACAAGAATCCAGCTGTTTGATGTCAGGTAGGCAGAACACCGGATAACTGACAGAGCCATTTCACTTTCATCCAGATGTTTCTGCATTGTGTTGATTTACCCTGACACATACCAAAGTTGAGTCACTTCCTTGGGATCCATGACAAAATCTTCTTAGTACCCTGGCAATAAAACTGCTTGGAGGTGCGCTATTTCCGTATCGCCAGCACAAATGCTTTGCTACTGCCCCAGACACGAGAATGGTCCATTCATTTCTCTTTATTCTCCATGTCTTTGCTCTCCTCACTGCCCACCACCCAAGGTCTGTGTTAACCCGGGCTGTGACCCATGACAAAGTGGACTCCTCCATCACAGGACTGTGCAGTGTGGCCTTTGTCTTGCAGGCTGCTTCTCTTCACAGCAATCACCATCTCTCTGGGACATCACTATCTGGGCCAAGGGCTGGCCGGATCAGGATTCCAGAGCATCCCAAGGTTGATTGCGGTATAGGCAATCACAGCCACCATTCATCCTCCCATTATCACGGTCAATAATACAAGTCATCGAGATTTGGCTGTGATTCACAGGCCTGGCTGAAGTGACGGACGTTGACCCAGAATCCTAGCCACACGCCCATAAATCTCACTGCGGCTCTCAGCTCTGCAGCTGGAGCTGCTGTATGCAGAGCCCGTGATGCTTGCAAATCAGCCTCTTTGACTCAGCTTCTTCCGGTTGCCTTGACTCCCGGGGAATCTACCAGTGCCTGATTGCTGCCTGTCTCCAGCCCATTGGGTACCTCTCAGGGCCAAGATGTCTTAGGCTGGACCAGTCATCTTGAAATTGCACCTTCCTCTGTCACCTCCCTTAGCTTCTTTGTCCCCAATCCCCAAATCCTCGTTCCCTTTAGCATGGTCTCCCTCAGGTGTCTGCTCAGACTATGCTCTCAATCTACCCAGAGGCAACATGAGCAGGGGTTCTGGAGACATTGAGAAAATTGCACCTCTGTGGGCCGTGTTCTCCTAATCCTGACATGACAGTGTTGGACTAAATCAGGCGTGAGGTCCCCTCCAGTTCTAAAATCACACCATCTTCCTAATACCATGAGACTGGCTGCCTTCCCAGGGATGATTGCTCATCAGTTTACCTCGTTATTACACAGAGATATTCGGGGGTGGGGATGGGGAAGAAAAACAAGGCTCCAGGATCAGCATCTTGAAAACTTGTCTGCTAACTCTCTCACCTTTATGTGCACAGGACAGCTTAGAGCTCCGAATGCCGTGACCTGTAAGTCCAAGATGGGAGCAACAGGGAAAGACTTCCTGCACCCAGGAACCAGAGGAATAAGAGTGAACTGGGAAGACAGACAGACAGACAGACAGGACCAGAAGGTGGCTGTTTCTAGGTGGCTGCCAGGAAACAGTGTTCCCATGGAGCAAACAATCAACACTTTCTCTGGAATTCGAATATACTAATTATACATGGACTGAACACCTAATGAAGGAAGGAAGGAAGGAAAGAGGAAGAAAGGAAAGAAGGGAGAAGGAAGAAAGGAAGGGAGGAAGGAAGCTTAGTATGCAAACTGTGGAAGCTTCCAGAGCTGAGATTTGCAGATGAACAATCTTGTATGGTATTGAGCACCTGTCCCTTTCCAAGAAGGGACAAATATTTTAAGTGCTCTCTCCTAACACCTTAATGTAGGTTACACCAGGGTAATGGATATTTAGGGAAGTTCTCAACAATTCACAAAGGTCATTAGTCTAGGAAGCAGAGAGAAGGGCATTTATACCCTCTCATGTGAAGAAATTAATGGCGCCTTTCTGTTCTGATTGTAGTTTATTAAAATTTTGAACCATCAGCTGATTCAGTGGATTTACTCCTGGTAGTGATTTAAAAAAATTACTAGAGATGATCACTGGTTTTGGCTTCTAAGCCCAGAAACAGTTCTGAATAAGCAGCCCAATTTCCAGGCTGAGTCATAAGACGGCAAATGAGTGTTGTGTAGGATTATACTGGGTAGGAAAGGAAAATCCATTGCTATTTAGAGCAGGCTAGAGTTGTCCTGCTTTGGCAAGATGGGCTGTCATTGAAGGAAGAGAGTATGTCATGGAGGGTTGATTCATTCTCTCTCTCTCTCTCTCTCTCTCTCTCTCTCTCTCTCTCTCTCTCTCTCTCTCCCTGGTAACTAGTAACTCTTATCTTTTAAAGGAATATTTATTATTCATTTTTAACAATTTTATACATTTATAGTGTGTCATGATTATATTCATTTCTAACTGTTCCCTCATCTCCCTGACAAAACACCCCTCCCAAAATAGCCCTCCCACCTTCATGTCCTGTTTTGTTTTGTTTTGTTTTGTTTTTCCCCAAAATAATCCACTGAGTTCAATTTGTGAAGACTATAGGCACACAAACGGGGACTATTCACCAGGGAATAAAAATCCTGCCAGCAGCCTTTTGGGAGGAAAAAGACTTCCTGCCCCTCAGTGGCTCCCCGAGAGGGGCAGTGCCTCACAAACTCTTGTATTCATGCTGAAATGTTGGTAGCTTGTTCTTGTGCGTTAACCACTGCCCATTACTGAAGAAGTTTCTGTGACTAAGGCTGAGGACAGCACTAATCTATATGTATGAATAAACATTTAGAATCTATAAATGTATACAGATTTAGAAGAAAGTTTGACAACGTATCCATTTAGTAAGACAACAGTGGTGGGTTCCTGCCGAGGGCCTATGACCTGCCCAGCCATATTGTGTTGATCAGGTTTATTACGGCGCAGCCCTCAAATCCAATCAGGAAATGGTTGGTTACCCCAACAACAGCCCTGCCACTATCGCACCCTTTCAGTGTCACCTAGTAATTCCTTACCCTTACATAAACTTCTGGGGTTTCTTTTCTTTTTTTAAAAAAATGTATTTATTTTCAGACACACCAGAAGAGGTCATCAGATCCCATTACAGATGGTTGTGAGCCACCATGTGGTTGCTGGGAATTGAACTCAGGACCTCTGGAAGAGCAGTCAGTGCTCTTAACCGCTGAGTCATCTCTCCAGCCCCCACTTGTGGGTTTTCTATCTCCTTTTTTATAACTTTCCTCACCCAGTAGTCTATTTGATAGAAAGTTTGCATTTAAACATCGTCAATACTCTTATTATTCTCCGAATCAGTTTTTCCGTGGCCAGGATGGCCTTATATCAGCACATTCTGTATCCTGAAGTGTCTGTAGTGAGTAAACAAGCAAGAAGGACAGCTAGGGTGGATGGAACAAGGGCCCCACCCATGTGCAAAGTCTGGGCCTCAGAGTTCTGTTGAACTTGAAGGTCGAATGGGTGGGAAGAACTGACCTATAGCCTGGATCAGATTGGACCATAGGAGAGGTTTCAGTATGGAAAGTCCCATGTAGAAGGAGTGTAGTGTCTTGAAAGCAGCTGCTGACCGAGTCACACAGAGTGTGTACAGTGACTGTCTGCACAGGTCTTGCATCAGAACAGAGCTTCAGAATGTGAGAACACGGCACAGATCTCAGCTGGAGTCACATTCCAGGACTTCATTTAGAATCCAGCAAGGAACAGAATATGTCCAGGAAAGTAACTAGGCAGACCAGGTCCCACCAAGGGTAAGTCATTGGATCAACAAATATACCATATATCTTTCGGGGTCCAGTGCAAGGACCGTAGGTGAATGGAAGACTGCATCTGCTTCCATGGGCAGGATATACACACGTGGAAGACTTAAGCACGAAGTGGTTGTTAAAGGCAACAACTGAAGATCTGCCTAAAGCCTGTTAACACAAGCAGATGGGTTGTAGCATAGAGTGAACAGATAAATTCTTTAGACTTTGCCAAAGGCACACCTACCTACCTTTCATTTAGATGAATGAACCCCACTAACGGTGGGAGGCACTGAGGTGCTAGGGAGGGGATTGGAAGGAAATGGACCTTTGTGGATGAAGTGGAGCCTAGAACTGGGTTTCAAGAGCAGAGTGCCACCTCCTCATGAGAGCGCGCTCTCTCTCTCTCTCTCTCTCTCTCTCTCTCTCTCTCTCTCTCTCTCTCTCTCCAAAAGAAGGCACCGCATGGTTACAGAGGTGTAGTAAGCAGAAAGAATATCCAATATGTAGCCATTCATTGGAGAAATAACTACCCAGTCCAGGAAGACCGGATAAGTCTACGAGCAAGGCTAAACTGCATTCTGGGAAACTTTTAAGTTAGATCCAGTCAGGTTCCTTCTGCCTACATACATCCAGGCTCCTTAACTTTTCTGAGATTCCTTTTCTTTTTGGCAGGAATAGCAATCTTAGGTTATCAGGTCGCTGTGATGTCACAAAGGGGACAACAGTCATACAAAAATCCAGTAGGAAGTCTGATCTAAAATCAGTACTCAATAGACTAGTTGTTAATGACAGACATTTCAAGGTGCCTACAGCCTGTCACCTTTTGCTGAAGAAGCTCTACAAATATTGGAATGTGAAGCCTCACAAGATACTAAATGTGTGAAAAACATCATCTCTGTTTTATGCATGGGACACCTTAGAACCATGAGCCAGGGTTTTGTGAGAGAAGTAAGCAGGGCCGGGAGGATGGGGGAGGGGAGAAGGCAGCGAAGCCTTCAAGAGACATCACCTACACAGCCTGCCTTCTGAAATCCACCTTCAGCCGGATCTCCAGCTAGCAGACAGGTTCCTTTTGCTTCCCTCTGCCTGGACAGCCCAGGCGTGGTTTGGCTTGGCTGGTTCGCCAGCAAGGATGGGCTGTAGCCTGGAGCATTTATTTCTCACAGCATCAGGTGGTGTTAAAGAGGATGAGCTCTGATGAGAAGCAACACTGGTGCCTTCTGAGACCAACCTGTGGATGAGACTCCCACTGGCAGTCTTTTCCCACCTTGTCTGTGACAGGTTGGTGAGAGTCTGGCGCAGGGGAATTTTTTTTTTCTCCCTCGGCATCCCTGCAACTGAGTCCCATGGCTCTTTCGAAACCCAGGCCAGCAGAGCCCAGAACTTCCCACAGTTCCTGTTTCACTGGTGGTGTTGTGCTTTCTGTGCGCATATGTCATACTTGGTAAAGTGGCCCATCTGGGGGAGTCTTTTATTTAGTCACTATTTTCACTACCTGAGAAGTGCAGGGGAACTATTGCCATCGGGAGATGTACATCCATGTACAAAACTGTGCCTCAGAAAGTCCGTGGTGCTTTGAATGAGACTGGCCCCCCACACACAGTGGGAAGGATTAGGAGGGTGGCTTTGTTGGAGGAAGTGTGTCACTGGGAATGGGCTTTGAGGTGTCCAAAGCCCTAGCCATTGCAGTTAACGCTCTTTGCCTCACGCTGTGGATCAAGATGTGAGCTCTCAGCTATTGCTCCAGCGCCATGTCTGCCTGCCTGCCTGCCTGTCATGCTCTCTGTGGCTGTGATGGCCATGGACTCCCACCCTCGAACGAACTGTGAGCCCCAAATTAAATGCATTCCTTTTTAAGTTGCCTTGGTCATGGATTTTGCTACAGCAAGTGAAAAGCAGGTAAGATGGAGGGCTAGAAGGGTCTAGCCCATAGTAGGTGCTCAGCAAGCATGGGCAAAAGAAAAAAGAGGAGCCAGTAACCACAGGAAAGCTTTAAGTGCTTGGCTCCTGGCCCTGGTGAGTCACTGGAACCTACTCCCCTGCTCCGGTCAAGTCCCCACTTCAATACGGTAAGAAGCCATTTCTGTGAGGTAGCTCTGCAAGCAGGAAGTCAGTGTCCTTGCCTTTGCAGATCTGCGTGGTCCTTCTCAAGAAACCTCTCCCTCCCGTGTGGAAGCAAGCCTGTTTTCTTTGACAGTGCAGCACTGTTGGGTCTCCTAAAGATCTCGTGAGTGCGCGATCCCGTGTCTCCATAGCGTCTCATCGCTGTTCCTTTAGCACTTGCTGAGGATCTTAAAGCTGACCCTGTACCAATCCACTTGCTGTTGTAATGATCCCTGGCATCAGGTAATAATAGGAACGAGAGGAGATTCCCATACTGCTGTTACTGGTGCTGCCTGTCAGTCTGTCCTGTGCACCAATTCAGGAATCGTAGCGACTGATCAGAGACTGCGCATGTGCAGGTCGTGTGTACTCTGTTTCAATTTCCCTTTCAGCAACCTTATGAGAAGGTGCAGATGATGTGCCCTAATCCTAGCCGATGGAAATGAAGCCTTCTGGATCTGAGCTTGGAAGGTGTCTGATGGCACAGCTTCACAATCCCAGCAGCTCCAGATGAAGCTCTTCCCTAGTCATCCCCTCAAGTAGCGGTTCTCAGCCTTTGGGCTCAAATGACCCTTCCACCAGGTTGGACTAAACTGTTCAAAACAGATAATTGTATTATGATTTGTAACAGTGGCAAAATTATGGCTATGAAATAGCAACAAAAGTAGTTTTATGGTTGGGGGGTCACCACAACATGAGGAACTGTATTAAAGGGTTGCAGCATTAGGAAGGTTAAGAAGATTAGAGGTCCGGCACTAATGACAGGCTTGAGTGTGATGATGGTGATGGTGATGGTGATGGTGATGGTGATGGTGATGGTGATGATGAGGATAAGGAGGAAGAGGAGGAGGATGATGTGTATGGTGTTCCAGGACACATACATGAGGCAACTTAAATAATACACATTTAGCATTTCTATTAGTCCTGAACTTCATGTATGCGTATGATGTAGTTTGGTCATACTTTCCCCCTCTTCTTCCTCCCCTAACTCCTCCCAGATCTACCTTCCACTGCCAATGCCTCCCAACCTCATGGTTAGAGGTCAATGCAACTTCTACGTTGTTAAGTGAGGTGGGGTCTCTCTTGTTTCTGCTGCCCTTAGAACTCCTGGCTAGTGGGCGCACAAGCAGGTCTGTAAGCTTTCCCTTCTAAGTCCAGGGTGTTTTGTTTTGTTTTTGTTTTTAAGACTGGGTTTCTCTATGTAGCTTGGCTATCCTGGAATTTGATATGCAGTCAGGCTGGCTTGGAACTCAGAGACACTCATCTCCCTCTGCCTCCAAAATGCTGGGATTGAAGGCCACTATACCCAGTTCCTTAATTTTTTCTAAGAGTGGCTGTGACGCTCGAACACAAGTCTTCAGGCGTCCACAGCCAAGTGCTTTTACCCTCTGAGCCGTCTTGCACGTCCGCGAGCTACAGATTTATGCTTTTCTTCTATGCTGCAGAACAGCAGTCCCTCTCCACATGGACATAAATTCTTTATTTTTCTTCTGTCTTTCCCTTCATCTGCCCATTTTGCACACACTTCCTTGCTGCTGCCTGGCTCTGTGTTAACGCTGTGAGTTTGTTCACATAGCATCTTCCAGAACCCGGGTGGCTCAGTCTGCTTCCTATCTTTTTTCTTCTCAATCTCTCTCTCTCTCTCTCTCTCTCTCTCTCTCTCTCTCTCTCTCTCTCTCTCTCTCCAATTCTTCCTTACCTGATTTCCACAGAAAACAAAACCGAGAAGTAATATCAGTGTTTGGAACTTAAAATGCCTCAGAAGTTGGCCATACCACTTCCCTTACACACCAAGACCAGGTCTGCAGGGATAACTGTTATTTTCGTCCTAACTACAACTCGTTCTTCATAGCTGGTCCATTAGCCCAGTAAGGTATGCTATAGGCAATACGTGATGTTTGACCCTTTATGACCATCTGTAACTCAGTAAGTCTGTGAAATACCTATCTCCTAAGAGTCTAATAAAGATTAGAGAGATGTCTCAGTGGTTAAGGTCCCGAGTTCAATTCCCAGCAACCACATGGTGACTCACAACCATCTGTAATGGGATCCGATGCCCTCTTCTGGTGTGTTAGTAACAGCTCACCCATATACATAAAATAAATAAATGTGTCTTAAAAAGGTGTCTAATAAAGAATAAATGAATTAAGGCATGTGAAGCTTCGTGCTAGATTTAATAAAAGTTGGATTATGGTTGGAAATTGTACATCAGCATGCTTTCTCCAGTTATAAGACACCACTTACAAAATCCTGCTATGGTTATATTTGGTTTTGTCCTAAACATGACTTTTACAACTTCTTCAGCTGATCCCATGATTCCTAGTGTGCCTTTCCCACACAGTGGCCAAGGCAGCCGTACGCGTTCTCTTGCACACAAATACTCTGACTTTTGGGTCATAACTGTCCTCCCCTCCTACGGCTTTATACTGCAGGGGGTTTGCAGGCATGGCCTGGTTCTGTTTGTCTTCAGCTCGTCCCACTTGATGACTGACATACCATATGTATCCTATACCTGTTTGTTACGAAGTGGATGACACATTTTCGTTTTCCCCTCTCTCAACTGTCCATTATAATCACTACCAACTTATCTCTCCTATTACATATGTGCGCATCCTGGGCTAATTCATTCTTACCTCGAATGAGACAAAGCAAAAATGCTGGCAGACAGATGGAGCTCACGAAGACCATAGCAAGGACCACATAAGGAAATGCTAGCATGTTCAGAATGACAGAGGCAAAGGCAGTGTGAGATGGACAGATGAAGGCCCTGCTTCAGTAGCTCCAAAGCTAGAGGGAGCGGCAAGGGGGCGGGGCTTCAGCAGAGGAGCTCCGCAGCTCACCGGTGCCTGAGTGGGATGCTGACCTCAGCGAGCCTCTGCTTCATCACCAGCAGAATGAGGATGGCCAACAGTGCTTTTCTCACGGGCTCTTGCAAGGACCCAGTGAGATCATCCCACTCCTGTGTGCAGAGAAAGGGTGTGGAAAGGAGCAGACACAATCTTGCTGCCCGGAAAAAGTACTGTTTTACCTTTTATTTTCCAATTACAGTGGTTTTATTTAGTTTTCAGATCCTATGGTTCGAGATACTGCAGTGTTGAAAGAAATGGTCATGTTTTGTGTTTGTGACAACTGTTCTTAGAATAGGGAAGCTCTCTGAATCCCCAGTGTCTAAATGGGGGACATCCTCTGTTCCTCCAGGAAAGGGCAGTGTTTGTCATCTCCATGTTGTGTTTGGTTTAAAATCATCAGATTTTTTTCTCCTCCAGGCAGGTGCAGTGTTTCCCCAAGGACATTCCGAAACTTTTCTTTCAGTTCGGTGATGTCGAGACATCTGATCTTCGCTGAGGGGACCTGACAGCTGGAGGAAGGGACCCGTGCTTTAACACAATTTTGTAAAGATTGAGCCATCTCTCTTTGACTGTGGGGATGTGTTTGCATTCTGGTTTTTCAGTCATCTCTAAAAGCCAGGCATCTCTTGAGGCTTGAACCTGAGCTGACAGTTTAGGAGCAGATGGTGGACCTGTAGTGATTTTCTTTCTCTTCTCCCTAAACCTGCACACCCGAGAGCACACACACACACACACACACACACACACACACACACACACACACACACACACACACACAGAGCAGCCACCTGGTGAGACTGCCAGAAACTGCCAGACCTCTCTCTCCTCATGAAGAGTAACGGCAGCCGCGCTTGCCTCATGACCATCATCCTCATGATAGGCTAATAGGGCACTTGTGCATCGAGGACAAGTATGACCCATAAATATAAAATAATTTAAAAGAAATAAGACCATTCATCTAAACCCCACTTTCCACTCTCCCGAGCTTCGCTGAAATTACACAACCAACCAAGCGGCAGACAGAGCCCCAGTCGAATAGAGTTCCCAGAAAAACTCCTCGCGCTCCTCTGCTTTGTCTTGTGATTGGCTGCTGGTCTCCCCAGGGCCGAGAGCTGTGTAAGCAGCTGGTGCAAATGGATGCGTTTCTGAAATTAACCAGTTGATGAATGTCATAGGCATCGGGCTCCATTCCAGGGTTGGGCCAGGCTGTGCTCAGATTGTCTGTTTCCCTGCACAGCCTTCGGGGTGTGTGACTAACGAGGAGATGGACGGTCCAAACCGGGTGGGGTGAAAAGAGGGCGGAGCCAGTTAGAAGGAGGAGCTGCTGGGGGTCTGGCCCTTGAGGGCTGATATTTCTCTTCCCTGTACATCTCTGTGTGTTCAGCCCTGCTAGGCCTATCGTTTCTGCACGCTTGTTGAAGAAAAGCCCCGGCCAGGGAGCAGGGCGCATGCGGTTTGTGTATGAGGAGTCTTTTCTGAACAGTCTTGACCCTCTCTCAGGCGCTTGTCAACAATGTGAACTTGGACGAATGATTGCCCACTGAGTTCCCGTCTCCTCACCTGTGCGAGGAGACCGTAAGGCATGTGTCACGAGTCATCAGACTCCTGTATCTGCAACGTATGTTTTACATCACCTGGGACATGCTGAGTGCTTAGTAAGTGTATTTTATTATTCCTCCCTGAAAGAACCCAGAGGGACGGCAGACCGTCTATCACAGCATAACCACCAAAGCAATCCCTAAGCAGCCTATTATCGGAGACTTGCTCTTTGAATTCTTCTTTTGCAAGTCCCCTTTAAAAAATGAATATGTGTTTAGTATCTATCAGAGTAGTAATAAGGGATATGGGTAAACATTCTAATTTTTTTCTTGGTTTGTAAGAGGTATAGAGTTGTAAGACTTTTGCTTTCACTGTGATTTGGTCCAAGGTTAGACCCAGGCTCAGATGTGTCTTTGGATTACTCACGTTATTACTTCCAGTGAAATTTACACTTGGAAGTGCTGCTCAGTCTGCCTGAGTGGGACTTGATGACCACCCAGAGGCCAGGCTCCCCCAGCTTTGCCACCTACTGTGTGGTTCTCTCTTTGAACTTCAGTTTCTTCATTTGCAAAATAAGAGGATCTTCTTGTTGGTGATGGACAAGTGGCTGGCAGATGAACTCTTCCTGCAAATACTAACTGGGGAAGAAGAGAGGCTCAAAGAGCAGACAAGAGCCAAGGCCAAAGCTGCTGAAGGGGGAAGGGCAGGGATCAGTGGGTTTGTTTGTGGAGGGCAATTCCTACTTCCCAGAGGACCAGCACTTGGGAAACTAGACTAAATATCTTTGAGAATGTTATAGTCCACTCCAGGGCAGGCAAAACTGTCCCTCAGCCTAAAGAAGCAAGGTTTAGATGTGGCTAAATAACTACCCAGAGAGGGATTGTATTTCAAAGTCTGGGTTTCAGCCCCCTGCACATGCTGCACCTGTTGTGTGCTTTTCCTGTGAACACAGGCTTCCCCTCCCACACCTATTGACCATAAACTAATGGCCAGTGAGGCAGCCAACACTGGAGTGCTAACTATTCAGCTAAGAGTTTGTGCAATAAATTATGTCCTCCTTAGGGCTCGGAAGCACATCCCAAGGCCAACTGTTGAGCCTGGCACAGCAGTCTCTTAAATATCTACTTACAGTCTGGCCACAGGGTTGTCTAGGAAATCCTCGACAAGAACAGTTAACAAGAAATGGATTAGCACGAGCTTGTTTTAGGAACAACAACAGGCACGTACCGGTTGGTGGATAGGTCCAGCCACCCACCTTTGTCCTTCGGCTTTGCCTTTCCCGTGATTTTTGCCTTCCTGCAGAGGTGCACAGCTCTGAACCTCTTTTCCAGCAGGATTCCTTAAGGTGATGCACAACGACGGGTATGAACGCAAGAGTCTTGGAACGAGGAAACCCGGTTCCTCCGCTGCCTCTTGCTCGTTGAGTGCGGGTGGATATTGTGGCTTTCCTGGGCCCACCTCATCTGCAAGACCGTAGCAAACCCCTAGCAGGCTGCAGGTGAAGATGATTCCAAGTTACCTCCCAGAAAATACAAGCCACAGCAGAAGTCTGGCTGCTTGAAGCCTGGTCTGTTTTGTATTGTATCTAATCTCTAATGATTCTCACCACATAAGAATCACACAGAGAACTTTAAACACACACACACACACACACACACACACACACACACACACACACACACACACACACACACGACTGACTGGGCTCCTCTCCCAGGTAATCTTAATTAGTTTTGGGTGGAGTCGCGGAGTGGGTCTTTTTAAAGTTCCCATGTGACTGTAATATGCAGCCGGGGGATAGCTCTACTTGGCTGGTGGCTGGAGGCTTAGTTCTGTTGGATGAAAGAATGACTCTTAATTAGGATTTCCTCTCCCCTGCCCCAAAGAGGAGCCTGCTTTGCTGGGACGGAAGGATGTTTCCCGGGTCAGGTTACTCTCAGGTGTCTGGCTATTTCTAGAATTGCGTCTGAACAGCATCTGGAAATTCTTGTACATAAGAAGTGCGCATGCCTGACCTGCTGGTCGGCAGCGCCGTGGAAAGCTGGTGTAGGCGTGGAGCAGCTGCTGCGGGCGGGCGGGCGGGCGGGCGGGCGCTGGGGGCCAGTATCTTTAGGTGGCAGTCTGCCAGCCTGGGGGAGGCCGTGGGAGCCGGGATTCCCTGGTCTCCTTTATTCCCGCCAATTAGGTCAAGTCAACCTCTGGCTGTGTTAAATGCTTTAGGAAATTCCTGGGACCTTTCACCTTGTTTACCTTGTGGAGTCACTTTGGTCAGAGTTTTTAAAGTAGAACTTAACGTGAAACTAATTTCCAGCCGTTGCTGTCGCCGAGGCACACTGCTGTTCCGACTCTGGCTTCAGACACTTTAGCTTTTGACCTAACTTCCCTTTCAGGAGGAGTTGGTTTTAACTCAAGCCGTTTAGGTGGGAGAGGTTCTCATCAACCAAATATGCCATGTTTTGAAACATCAGATTCACTGCTGATGATTGTGTCAGCCCCATCCACTCCCAGGCTTCCCCCACCCCCAGGCCAGGTGTGAGCGTGCTCCAGGATGCTCTCCCAACCCCATCCCCTCGCCTATCCTCTTCATCGCTCCAATGGTTTGAGCAATCTGGCGTCAGGGTAGCCTCTCTTCCAGTATACAATACTTCCTGGTTCTCACTTTCAAGTGGTGGTCTATCACCTTAGACAAAGATCAGCAAGGCTAAAGCTGACCTTGAACTCTGGAGCTGCTACTTTCTGAAAGGTCCTAGACAAACCAGTTAACTTCTCTGAGCCTCGCCTTCCTCAGCTCTAAGATTAGGCTAAGGATGCCTGACTCAGAACTATAGTGAGGGTAAACGAGTATGAGAAATATAGGTGGACTTGGGCAACACCTGGCAGGGAGTGTCGGCCATCACAGCTTCCCCCCATAGTCCAGAACCCACAGTCTTTAATGGCACTCAATGGACATCCGCTGAATGGTAGTGCATAAGAAGAAATAGTGGGGATCCAAACCTGGACATAGGCAAGAAAGCCATTCTTACCACCCACTCCTTGTTGGAGTAAAGACGTAGTCCTCCTGTGGTTTTATTTATGTTGACTTCTTAAAAATAATACGCACCTCCTGTCATGTATGGAAGGGCATGAGTAGACAGGACTCTTGGGATTCATTCCTGAAAATTATTTTATGAAGTTGAGCCACTCCAAAGAGAGACCTCAGAAAATGAAGGCCAGGGCGTTTGGTGGATGATCACGGGGTGCAGGGCCCCTCAGCTACGCTACCTAGCAACAGAACACAACATCGGCACAGCTGAAGCATTCATTTCCCACAAGGCAGTGAGGTTTAGAGAAATTAGGAATTTTGACTAGTACACAAGATGAGATACGGCAAATGGGATTCTTGGCTCCCAAGTCCATCCACGTTCCATGAGATCACACTGAGGGACTCCGAGTGAAAACTTTAATGGAATTGTGTCTTTGCTACTTAGTAGCTGGGCGGCCTGGGGAACACCAGGCAGTCTCTGGAAAACTCCAGCTTCCTCAGCTAATAATGGCAGGCTAGGAGCCCTGGGCAAGGTCTAATCCTGGTTTCACAGGGCCTCCGACTCGGTTCAGTGCTAGTCTCTGCAGCCCTCTAGTGGTGTTTTGTGGGAACACAGTGGCACCTCTTTTGCTGTGAGCACATGGACGCCTGGTTCTTTCTGGCCAAGTAAGCCTGACTCAGAGAGCCCTTCAGAACAGAGTTGCCAACCAGTTCCCAAAGGCATCACAGCTTTTATACCTTCCCTCCCTGTCTGTTCTGCAGTATGCGGGGACTCTTGCAAGCCTTATAGATTAGCAGGTGAGAACTCCCAAACTACACGAACGAGAAAAGATCAGAACACTAAAATATATTTAAATTTAAATAAAATGTTAACTTAAAGTCACTTCACAATACATGTGCCTACTTGATCCCAATCTCTGGCTGCGCTGTGTGTGTGACATCCCTGGGTCTCTCACCTCTCTGTGGTACACATTCACCATCAATCAAACCTGGAGTTCTAGACTCAGAGGCCGAGATGTATACGTGGGTCTGGGTTGTTCCTTCTGTAGATGGCAGGTGTTCACCATCCCGTTCTGCTGTTTGATTTCTTGCCAGTGGTCACCAGGCCTTCTGAGAGGTGAACAGAGGGCTTAGATGAAGGCGTCTAGAGCTATGAAGCAGAGTTAGGTGAATACACATGGCCTTGGGAGCCTTCTACACACTGGCTGTTCTCAGCTCTCCAACTTGGAGCTGTGACTCCAGACCTAGTATCTATTTGCCGGCTCCATTTGACAGTGGACAGATTGTGATCCTAACATGACCAAACAGAGATATTAATGGCTGAACTCATCCAGATATTTCCATCCACCCCGCTTCTCTTGCTTTAGCAAATGCTAACACTTGCGCTCTGAGTCCCTCTGTGATATCTTCCTTCATACGCATCTCCACAGCTAGCTCTAGCAACTGCCCTGAGTTTACTTACAGACATTCTCAGTCCTGATTCTTCCCTCCATCTCTACTGTCTGCTGCAACACAGCAGCCTTGCTCCAGCAGAACGGTGCAGAGGTCTCGGACCTCCACCTTCATGGGGTGGTCATTCACGGGACTGGAGGAGATTTTGTACAGCTCTTGTTTAAAACTCTGGTGGTTCTAACTCAGGCTTCATCTTAACCCAGATTAAATGGCTATCGTCAAAATGGGGGTAGGAAAGAGGCAGAGAAAAGAGAATTCTCAGGACAGTTCGGATAGCATTGTAAATTAGTACAGTCACAACAGAAAGCAATGTGGATGATCCTTAAGATGTGGAAATAGAACTACAATCAAACCAGCAGCCTGTGGGACTGAAGGGGTGGCTTAGGGGTTAACAGCAGGGCTGTGGCCCTGCAGCAGATGGGTCTGTGTTGATGTCCAAGGCCCATGTTACCACGAAAACCATGCAGACATCCTTGGTCTGAGCCATGTTGGTGTCCTAGGGAGGAGCAGAGCTGGTTCTGCCCCTCCCCCGCCCCTCCCCTTGCCTGGGAAGCATGGGAGAGCTGGCCTGTAGTCGTAGAGCTGGCAGATGTGGTGGGTTGTTGGGCTGTCCTGAGGGCACAAGTGAGGGAGAGCTGGTGTGGCTGTTGGGCAGTGCCTTCACCGCTGCAGCAGATGGCAAAGCTGGCCCCACCTTTTGCCTGGGCAGTGAGATAGAGCTAGGCCTGGTTGTATGAGTGTGATCATCCATTGGGTCCCTCGCAGGCTGCCTCAGACAGGAGAACTGTCACTGCCCCTCTCCTGGGTAGAGCAGGAGTTGGCTTTGATGGTGTGGGCACAGGAGAACTGACAGGCTGATCAGTTCAGCTACCATCCAGGCGCAGATCCAGAGCTCTGAGTTGACCCCATCCCAACATCTACCCGATCTATGCACTGCTGGAGCACACAGAGGGGCTAGTTCTGCTGGATCTCCATGACACAGGGCAACAATAGGACATCCAAGAGGGTTCCCAGTGAGGATCCAGTATTGATAGTGCAGCAGGAGCCGTAGGGTTCAAACCAGACCAAGTTCATTGCAATGAACTTCGCAAGCAAAGCTATTTGGGTAACAGGGTGTACTGGGTGACACCGTATTCTATGGCAAGATTTTGTTTTTAATTTGTGTTTTCCTTTAAGGGGAGGTAGCAAGCATAGAGGGCAGATATGGAGGGATGGAGAGATGAGTGGGATCGGGGTGAATGATGTGAAATTCACACAAAAAGTCAATAAATGTTAAAAAAGAGTTTTGCAGAAGTACAGACTAGAACAATGTTGCCTGATGCTTAGAAAGACAAAGAAGGGTGTGGGGGCGATGAGGAGGCTGGGTAACTGACCCAAAATTCTACTAAGACAGGAGGAATAAGTTTCAGGGCTTATTAATTGTAAACTTCAAAATAATCAGAGAAGTGTTTGTGTGTTCTCACCACAAGAAATGGTAAATGTTAGTCATGATGAATATGTTAATTGCTCTGATCTGATCTTTACACACTGTGTTCATGGATGTATATATATGTGTATGTTCATGTGAATATGTATATCTCAAAGAATCACATCCCATAAATATGTATTGTGATGTATCAATTAAAAATTAAAAAAATTGTTTTAAACAGCTGTCCTGATAGTGAAGGCCTGTAATCTTAGCTACTCAGGAGGCTGAAGCAGGAGCATTACACATGCAAGGCCTATTTGGACTACAGAGCAAGTTCGAGGCCAGCCTGGGCTGTTTAGTGAAACCCCATCTCAAAACAAAAGCCGCACAGATCCACGGAGGACACTCATCCAAAGCAGCAGCCCAGTCGTTTATTGTGAGCATCAAGGGAGCAGTGAGCGGTCCATAAAGGAAACATGGAGGCCCTTCTGTCCTGGGCGGGCAGGGGTGGAGGCACATGTTAGTCACTTTTCTGTCCCTGTGATGAAACACCATGACTGAGACAATGCAAGAAGAAAGAGTTTATTTTGGATTACGGTTACAGAGGGCTAGGGAGGGTAGAGACAATGGCAGTGTGGAGCTGTGGCAGCTATGGTGGCTGGAGCAGGATGTTGAGAGCTCACATCCTGAACCAAACTCAAAGCAGTGGTGCTGCGGGGGTTGGGGAGGGAGGGGGGGGGAGAGAGAGAGAGAGAGAGAGAGAGAGAGAGAGAGAGAGAGAGAGAGAGAGAGAGAGAGAAGCAGGCAGAAGGACAGGATACTGGGAATGACACTGAGGCTTTGCAACCTCAACTTCTTGTCCCCTAGCAAGACAGCACCTCCTAGACTTCCCCAGGCAGTGCCACCAACTGGCACCCAAGATTTTAAATAGTGAATGACGTTCTTATTTGAATTACCACAATGCAGCAAGCAGTAGGGAGAGTCTGTGTGTGTGTTGAATTTGCACTATTTGCCTGTGTGTTGGGGGTGAGAGTTCATTTTATAATTGAACACAGCACCTATCTTTCAATCGTGTTTATTGTTCTGAGCTGGAGGAGTGTTACTTTTATAACTTTATTTAAAAAAAAAAAACCCCACACATTTACTTTCCCAGTGGATTCTCGGCTGTACAGCTAGACTCAGCTCTCACTGGAAGAGCTTGGCATCGGTAGATGGAAAAGTTATCATAGTATAAAAGTCTTTATCTTCAGTATCAAAAGAATATTTGTGAGTGCCGATCTCTGCAAAACTGTAGGCAAGGCCTGCAGAATGGACGCCAGCCGGGCGAGCCTTCTGTCCACCAGGATTACAAAGGAAAGTGAAACATAAGGTGACTAGAGGTGACTGTACAAGTCCTGGGAAACGGAAGAAACAGCCACACACTGCAATCACTTCTGTCCGTACTATCAGCAGTGTCGTCTGTCCCTTCCCCTAGGATGAAGGCACTAAGAGGGCAGTCTTAAAATACTGGAAAGAGAATCAGGATCGTGGTAAATGTTGATCTAATGAGAACGAAGTAGACACAGAAAAGAGCAGGAAGGAAGAGCAGTGAACATCACTGAACGGAAAGGAATCAGGAGGGTCCTCCATGGGAAGGAAGGATCCATCAGGAGGGTCCTCCATGGGAAGGAAGGATCCATCAGGAGGGTCCTCGGTGGGAAGGAAGGATCCATCAGGAGGGTCCTCCATGGGAAGGAAGGATCCATCAGGAGGGTCCTGGGTGGGAAGGAAGGATCCATCAGGAGGGTCCTCAGTGGGAAGGATCCATCAGGAGGGTCCTGGGTGGGAAGGAAGGATCCATCAGGAGGATCCTGGGTGGGAAGGAAGGATCCATCAGGAGGGTCCTCGGTGGGAAGGAAGGATCCATCAGGAGGGTCCTCGGTGGGAAGGAAGGATCCATCAGGAGGGTCCTCGGTGGGAAGGATCCATCAGGAGGGTCCTCCATGGGAAGGAAGGATCCATCAGGAGGGTCCTTGGTGGGAAGGAAGGATCCATCAGGAGGGTCCTTGGTGGGAAGGAAGGATCCATCAGGAGGGTCCTCAGTGGGAAGGAAGGATCCATCAGGAGGGTCCTCGGTGGGAAGGAATCAGGAGGGTCCTCGGTGGGAAGGAAGGATCCATCAGGAGGGTCCTCGGTGGGAAGGAAGGATCCATCAGGAGGGTCCTCGGTGGGAAGGAAGGATCCATCAGGAGGGTCCTCCATGGGAAGGAAGGATCCATCAGGAGGGTCCTCCATGGGAAGGAAGGATCCATCAGGAGGGTCCTCCATGGGAAGGAAGGATCCATCAGGAGGGTCCTGGGTGGGAAGGAAGGATCCATCAGGAGGGTCCTGGGTGGGAAGGAAGGATCCATCAGGAGGGTCCTGGGTGGGAAGGAAGGATCCATCAGGAGGGTCCTCCATGGGAAGGAAGGATCCATCAGGAGGGTCCTCCATGGGAAGGATCCATCAGGAGGGTCCTCAGTGGGAAGGAAGGGTCCATCAGGAGGGTCCTCCATGGGAAGGAAGGATCCATCAGGAGGGTCCTCCGTGGGAAGGAAGGATCCATCAGGAGGGTCCTCCATGGGAAGGAAGGATCCATCAGGAGGGTCCCCAGTGGGAAGGAAGGATCCATCAGGAGGGTCCTCCATGGGAAGGAAGGGTCCATCAGGAGGGTCCTCCATGGGAAGGAAGGATCCATCAGGAGGGTCCTCGGTGGGAAGGAAGGATCCATCAGGATGGTCCTCAGTGGGAAGGAAGGATCCATCAGGAGGGTCCTCCATGGGAAGGAAGGATCCATCAGGAGGGTCCTTGGTGGGAAGGAAGGATCCATCAGGAGGGTCCTCCATGGGAAGGAAGGATCCATCAGGAGGGTCCTTGGTGGGAAGGAAGGATCCATCAGGAGGGTCCTCCGTGGGAAGGAAGGATCCATCAGGAGGGTCCTCAGTGGGAAGGATCCATCAGGAGGGTCCTTGGTGGGAAGGAAGGATCCATCAGGAGGGTCCTCCATGGGAAGGAAGGATCCATCAGGAGGGTCCTCCGTGGGAAGGATCCATCAGGAGGGTCCTCCGTGGGAAGGAAGGATCCATCAGGAGGGTCCTCCATGGGAAGGATCCATCAGGAGGGTCCTTGGTGGGAAGGAAGGATCCATCAGGAGGGTCCTCCATGGGAAGGAAGGATCCATCAGGAGGGTCCTCCGTGGGAAGGATCCATTAGGAGGGTCCTCCGTGGGAAGGAAGGATCCATCAGGAGGGTCCTCCATGGGAAGGATCCATCAGGAGGGTCCTTGGTGGGAAGGAAGGATCCATCAGGAGGGTCCTCCATGGGAAGGCAGGATCCATCAGGAGGGTCCTCCATGGGAAGGAAGGATCCATCAGGAGGGTCCTCAGTGGGAAGGAAGGATCCATCAGGAGGGTCCTCCATGGGAAGGAAGGATCCATCAGGAGGGTCCTCCATGGGAAGGAAGGATCCATCAGGAGGGTCCTCCGTGGGAAGGAAGGATCCATCAGGAGGGTCCTCGGTGGGAAGGATCCAGGTTCCAAGGTCTTGATCCCTCTCGATCCCACTTGATGACTCTGGTCACTCTTGTCTTTTTTTGTTTTCTCTCCTGGTCAAGAAATAAGGATCCTTTTCATGTCTGGCTTCAGTGGAGCACTGGTGTTTAGAATGTTACACCTCAGGAAATCCAGTTGAAGAGACATTACTACCCAAAGAGAGCCCTTAAGACACATTCCTACCCAGCTGGATTAGTGCCGTGCATCATTGTTACAGCTACAGAGCCTCCCCATGGCCCTGTAGACCGTGTCATGGTGGTTCTACAACTTCCAACATCCTGGTGCCCACCATTCCCACCCAAGCCTTTGAAGCTAACTCCTCAGCCTTTGAAGCTTACTCCCCCGCAGTCCGGTGCTCTTAAGACGAGGCTTCCCTTATCCCCGTGCCTGCATGCTCACATGGCTCAGGACTGTCTCTTTAGCAGAGGTTGCTGCTACTGAGAGAAAGTGGGGAGGAGGAGAGGACCGAGGGCGCTTTAACAAGAAGAGCACCTGCAAGCAGGAAGGGTGCACCGGTGTAATGGTTAATCTCACTCATCAAACTGTAAGATTGCTGGACCCACCTTGGGGGTTTCTAATCCACCTTCAATCATTTAGTTCTCTAATAAAAGACACAAACCTTTATATTTATAATAAGCCTTAAAGGCACTGGAGCTGGGCAGGTATCAACCCTCTAACCTACTTTGTCTACTTCCCTGTCAATAACCCCAAGATATCACTTGCCAGGTTCTGTCTGGGACGCTCCTACTCCAAAAGGCCAGCCCTTGTGGCCATGAGCTTGTGATCCACCAACCCCATGGCACCTTCTTCCTTCTCTCTCCCCCTTGTGGCCTCTGTCTCCACGCCTGGAAAGGAAGCCCCACCTACCTCTCTTCTGCCCAGACCACACTAAAGGTATCTTTATTAATCAATCAGAGATAATATGGGGAGCAAGGTTTTATACAACAAAAGCAGGGATATATGCCGATCTGCTCATCTTGGAGGAATCAGATCTTGGGGTGCACAATTTACCCCAACCTGCTACACCATCAGTCCTGGACAAATTCACTGGGCTTTTTGGCTCTGAGGATGGTGAGCCCTCAGGCTATCTTTGAGCTCCTTGCAGACCAAGTTTGAAAAGCAACAGAGACATTTCAAGTTCTGAGCTACCCTCACGTGTGGTTAATGCATACGGTAAGACCCCACTGGAGAAATCTAATTTTTTCTTTGTAAGCAGATGTCAGTTGGAGACAGGACTAGGGATGGGGACTTGTGTCTGCTTCCCCATCTGGCTTGGGCTTGTGCAGGCCCTGTGTGCCCTGCTAGTCTCTGTGAGTTCATAGGTGCATCCGACCTGCTGTGTCTGGAAGGCCTCGTTTCCTTGGTGTCTGACCTTCATCCCCCCGCCCTTGCGTTCTTCCTGCTTCCTCTTCTTTCCAGTTCCCTGAGCCCCGAGGGGAGGGGTTTGAAGAAGACCATTTAGCACTAAGTGTGCCAGTTGTGGGTCTCTGTATTTGTCCCCGTCTACTGCAGGAGAAAGCTTCTCTGATGATGGCTGAGAGATTCTAGTCTACAGGCACAGCAGAATGTTGTCAGGAGCCATTTTACTGCTAGGTTCCTTTAGCGAAGCAGTCTATTCCCCTAGCTCTCTGGGGACCCTGTGTGGCCTCGGGCTCACCTTGGCACCCTGGCTGAGATCTTCAGGTTCCATTGTTTTCTTTATTCCTCTTTGAGTCTGGCCGGTGGCAGAGTTAAGTTTATGATTATGAATAAAAACACACATCCTATGCCACGTTAACTTAACGCACTTCTATTTGTTACTGGGTCTGATTTTGTAGTTGCGCGTGTGGTCTATAAGCATCAGGAGTGGACTTTACATGCAGCTAAAGATCTCACTATCTGTGTGACTTTGTAAAAACTGTTAGCTAAGTCAACATTTTCCATGTCGTGTGCTAAATGTAAGACACACTCTTTTGGACCATAATTCCTGTCTCTATGAATGGGTAAGAGGTGAAAACTGAGTGCCATCCCACCCCAGTGCCATCCCCTTCTTGACACTATCACTTTGTCTGTTATGACTAATCATTTTTGTCACATTCAAGCATCCCATGTCATCAATTTGTGAAATTGCTTAATCCCAATTCCCTTCCAGTGCCTTCTCCCCTGCCTTCCCTGGAGGCAAAGCCCCCAAGCAGTTTGCTAATTCTCATTCCTCTCCCGTGTTCTATAAACCTATTCCACTCACATTTTCAAACCACACTTCTCTACCCAAACTCTGTTTGTCAAGATTGCCAGTGACTGGGCTGGAGAGATGGCTCAGTGGTTAAGAACACCCACTGCTCTTCCAGAGATCCTGAGTTCAAATCCCAGCAACCACATGGTGGCTCATTACCATCTGTAATGGGATATGGTGCCCTCTTGTAGCATGCAGCTGCATATGCAGATAGAACACTCATATGCATACAATAAATATAAATCTTAAAAAAAAAAAAACCAAGCGTTGCCAGGGGCGTTCACGTAGCTCGACTCGGTCCTCATCTTCCTGACCCTACCCGGAGTGTTGGATACCATTCATTACTTCATTCTTCTGGAAACGCTCTTGGCATTTGGCTTCCTGGCCCCACATTCCCAGCGTTCTTCCCACCGCACTGACTGCTACTTCTCAGTTACTTTGATTGCTCCTCTATTTCCTTCTCTACTGTTCCCTCTTCCTCCTTCCTCCTTCCCCTCTTCCCTCCTTCCCCCTCCTCCCTCCCAATGTCCTCTTCCTTGTTTTTTCATTATTGGACAGTAAATCTAGGGAACTTCATGCACACTAAGTAAGCATTTAACACTGAGCTAAACTCCTTTCTCTCTTTCTCTTTCCCTCTCCCTCCCTCCCCATCCTCTCTCTCTCCCTCCCTCCCTGATCCCTCCTTCTCTCTTTGTCTCCCTCTTTTCTCCACTTTTCACTTTGGCATAGGGCCTCACTAAGTCACTAGGTTGGCCATGAAGTCACTTTGGGTCCCAGGCAGCTTAGAACATTTGATCCTCCTGTCTCAGCACCCCAACCCCGACCACAGGTAGCGACGACTACAGGGTTGTGCCACCAGTCCAGCTAGGAGCCTGCTCACCTGGAACTATTTACTCTGAAGTGTCTAGGGTTGGAATCATCTAGTCTTGATCTCACTGAGTCTTACAGTTTTAGAGTTTCACCTACATGTCAGGCTCTAAACCTGCCTCTTGCCTAGGCATCGTGGTCTTATAGACGCCCGGCTGCTTAGCCGGGCTTCAGCGCTTATGCAGTGAGTGCTGTGCTGCTTTGGCCACACCCCTCAGGCCTCTGTAGCAAGTGCCCTGTGCGAGGAATGCTGCTGTGCTCCAGGCGGCCTCCTTCCTCCAGACGACTCCTATCCAATGCCTGCTTTAGGTGAGAGGAACAAAGGCCCGACTCTTTAGAAGTATCGCCCAGCACACAGGGTCAGTAGAAGTGTCTATTACGGAAGTGTTCATCCAGTCTCGGCAAATACTAATCTCTGTCTCAGAGCCTGTTTCCTGGGGAACTTGACTCAAAATAAAATATGTCACAACTGATCCTAGGAAACAGGGTCTGGAAAGGATTATGGAGAAGGGTTGCTAGCACATTAGCTGGGAATGAAGCTACGAGCCCAGCTGGCACCTGGAGTGTTTGGAGCATTTTGCAGTAATTTTTACAAACTGTCATCATAGATTGTTCTCTGAGTGACGGAGCTGCGGGTTGAACACAGCGCTGCGCGAATGCACAATAATGTATGCATTTCTGTATATATGTTCATGGGATGCGACGGCTTCTCAAAGCGGTCTTTAAAATGTGTATTCATACCGTCATGCAACAAAGAAAATTGTGAGATTATTATTTCTAGGAGAAGCATCTAATTGTATAAATCTCCCTCTCCCACCTTTCACAGGCTACCTCCTGAGTCCTCAGTTCTTCATTGTTGTCTAAGGTAACCATTCTCCCTCAAGAGTTAAGGATAGGAGAACTTGGAGGCTGTCTTATAACTCCAGAGACTGTGAATGTTTTTCTTTTCTGAATGAGTGTTGCAAGAAAAATGGAAAATATGTCCACAGACCATTTATATACAAATATTTACAGTGGTCTATTTTTAATAACTCCAAGCTGGAAACAGCCCAAGTTTCTGTCAAGAAAGTGAATGGACGTATTGCACTGCACTCACTCATACACCAGATCATCAGTCAGAAGGAAAAAGAAATGGATTATTGGTGCATAAATCCCCCAAGACGTTTGCTCATATTGGAGGTTCCGTGTCGACACGCCCGTCTCCATTAGATTGTGGAGATTAGGTAAATCATAAAAGGATTGCCACGGTGGGGAAGGGGAGGTCATGTGGAAATGACACGCAGCCTCTGTGAGCAAGGGACGTTGCTGTTGTTTTGTTTTCAAGACAAGCCCTGGTTGTCCTAGAGCTCACTCTGTAGAGCAGGCTGGACTTGAACTCGCAGAGATGTGCCTGCCTCTGCCTACCGAGTGCTGGATTATAGGTGTGAGCCACTATGCCCAAACCTGAGAAATAGAATTTTAGGTTGTGAGCCCCTATGCGGGTTACTAGGAAAGAACCTGGGTTTTCTGTAAAAGCAGCAAGTGCTCTGAACTGCTGAGCCACCTCTTTAGCCCTGGCTTTCATTTTTATTTTTTATTTTAATATTATAGTAGTAGGAATGTTTTAACGAATTTCTTTAAAAGTATGAATCTTATACACAGGATTGGATTTCCTCTTACATCCTTACTAAAGCAGTATCCGGGCATCACGAGAGCCAAGGACAAGTCCGCACCACTCCGGGGTTAGCAGGGTAAAGACTTTGCAAATGTGATTCCTAAATACAAGTCTTCTGGCTGAGAAACCAAGAGGTGAAATACAGTAAAAACCGAGGCAGTCGTGATCTTTGTCCCTTTCCTAAACTCCTCGCAGACCATTCCCATTTCCCAGCTACCCAAATCCACACCCTTTCTTTCTCTTCCACTAGAAAACAAACAGGCATGTAAAACAAACAAATAAGATAAAATCAAACAAGCCAGGATAGAACAAAACAAAGAAAAAAAAAAGAAATACTTACAGACGTAGAGACACACATTCATCCACACAAATCCCCTAAAAACACAAAATCAGAACTGTAATAAATAACCAAAAGATCTGTAGTGTGTGTGTGTGTGTGTGTCCAGATTAAGCATTATAAGGAGAAAAGTCTCCAAAAATAACAGAGTTCCCTTGGTGTTGGCCATCTAGTGCTGTGCATGGAGCCTGACCTTAAGTGTGGTTTGTACACACAGTTAGAGTCTCTTGTAGAGAATTCCTTTTTCCTTTGCTAACACCTATCAGTTGGAGATTGATTTAGACTTAGGATGGAGGCTTCTGCCCACTTCCCCTCTCAGCACTGGGATCCCGCCTGGCTCACATCTCTGCATGCCCTGTGCACCTTGTCACAATCTCTGTGAGTCCATGTGTGCTTTGGTCTTGCTATGTCTAGAAGGCCTGTTCCTTCCATTTCTTCCAGCCCCTCTGGCTTCTTCAATCTTTCCACCCCTCCTTCAGAGTTCCTTGAGCCTTGAGGAGAAGGATTTGATTGAGACACCCATTTAGGAATGAGTGTTCCAAGGTCTCTCATTCTCTGCCTATTGTCCAGTCCTGAGTCTCTGTGTTTGTTCCTGTCTACTGCAGGAGAGAAATCATGTTGTTAGGAGTCATTCTACTGCTATGTTCCTGTAGCAGAATAGGCATGTTTGGCTTTGCCCTATCTAGGCCCATGACCTGTTTAGTTTCCAGTTCCTGGTCATTTGAGCAGTGTTGGGCATGGGAGTCATCTCATGGGCCTTAAATCTGATCAGATAGTGGTTGGTTACTCCCACAACTCTTGTGCCTCTATGACATCAGCATACCAGGAAATCAGGTCACTATCATAGGTTGAGGTGATCATAGCAGGATTGGTGTTTACCCTTCTCCTCTGGTAGTGTGCAGAGTACCTTCCATATGGTGAACACCAGTCAGTGAGGGTGAAAGCTCTAGGTAGGCGCCAGCTCAACTTCTCTGTGTTCAATGGATTATGTAGGTGTTGTCTGCAGCAATACGGCCTTACCATCAGTTTGCAGAGAACCGCCAATGGCCTTGGCAGTAATCTAGTTTGGGGGTTTCTATGAGGCCCATTTGACCAACAACGGAGTTAGATGTGACCCATTCCTGGCACTGGGGGTTTCCTTTGGTGGTGGGAGGTGTCTAGTTAGGGCCTTGTCTTTCCTGTCCATCTGTAACTCTATACTCCATTCTTCCTCCTCAGGCTTTTCTCCCTTTACCTAGTCCCTTTCTCTATACCTATCCTCTATGGGTATATGGGTTGAAGCATGCCTATCAAAGACTACAAGCTAACATCCCATAGAAGGAAAGGCATACAACACTTATCTTTTGGGGTCTGAATTATCTCACTCAGGATGACTTATACTAGGTTCATTTATTTACCTGTGAATTTCATTTTTTCCAGCTGAGTAATATTCCATTATGCAAATGTATCCCTTTCTTTCATCTATTCATTAGTTGACTGACATCTAGGCTGTTTCCAGTTTTCTGGCTATTATGAATAGAACAACAATGGACATAGATGAACAAGTGTCTCTATGATAGAATGTAGAGTCCTTCGAGCATGTGCCCAAGAGTGCTACAGATGGATCTTTTTTTTTTCTTTTCTTTTTTTTGGAGCTGGGGACTCAGAAGGGGAAATAAAATAAGACATTGGAAGTGGATAGAGAGAGGGAACTGGGTGGGAAAGGATATAGAGAGGGGAAGGATAGGGATCAGGTATGGGAAGAATAGGGGTGGGGGATGAGAGGTCTCTGAGAGAGAAGGAAAATCAGTGTTGGGGGCATCTCTGGGACAAGCCAGAGATCTGGGACAAGGGAAGCTCCTGGGAGGATATGAGGATGACCCTACCTGAGACTCCTAGCAGTGGAGGATATAGAGCCTGAAGTAGACCCCTCGCATAGCCAGGCAGGACACCAGTGGAGGTGGGGGACACCAACCCACCCCCAAAGCTTTTGACCCAAAATTCACCCAGCCTACAAGACGTGCAGGGATGAAGATGGAGGAGGGATTGAGAGAGTGGCCAACCAACGACTGGCCCAAGTTGGGACCCACCCTATGGGAGAGAGCCAACCCCTGACACTATTAATGATACTCTTCTCTGCTTATAGACATGAACCTAGCACAACTGTCATCTGAGAGGCTTCGTCCAGCAAGAGATGGAAGCGGATGAAGAGACTCGCAGCCAAGTATTAGGTAGAGCTCAGGGAATCATGTGGAAGAGTTTGGTGAATGATTGAGGAATACAGAAGGGTCAAGGATACCACAAGAAGACCTACAAAGCCAGCTAACCTGGACCCATGCAGGCTCACAAAGACTGAATCACCAACCAAAAAGCAAGCATGAACTGGACCTGGGCTCCCTACACATATGTAGCAGATGTGCAGCTTCATCTTCATGTGGGCTCCCCAAAGATTGGAGCGGGGATTATCTCTGATTCAGACTCTGCTGCCTGCCTTTAGGTCCCTTTCCCCTAGCTGGGCTGCCTTGTTTGACCTCAGTGGGAGAGGATGCACTTAGTCCTGATAAGACTTGATGTGCCAGACCTGGTTGGGGTGGGTTGAGGGAGCTCCCCACTCTAAGAAGAGGGGTAATGGGACAAGAGGTGGGAGTGTGGGACTGGAAGGAGGGAGAGGGACTGAGATCAGGATATAAAATGAATAAATAAATAGACTAATGGGGGAAAATAAAAAGAAAGAAAGCTGAGCAAACAGTGAGGAGCAAGGCAGCAAGCAGCATCCCTCCGTGGCCTCAGCATCAGCTTCTGCCTCCAGGGTCCTGACCTGCTTGAGTTCCTATCCTGACTTCCTGTGATGATAAACTATGATTTGGAAGTGTAAGCTGAATAAATCCTTTCCTCCTCAACTTGCTTATTGTTCATGCTCTTTTATTCCAGCCTAGAAATTCTAAGACTCTCTGGTGAGAGTTTTGGTTTCTTTGAAAAATACAGAAATATTTTTGGAATGTCTTTTTGTTTTAATCCCAGGTATGATTGTCCACAGAAGCTGACAATGATTTGCCTCATGCTCTTGCAGAAGCATGACTTTGCCAGCTACAGATAGTTTCTTCAATTGTGTGATGTTTGGGGTTCTGAGGACTTTTTAGAGGGTATATAAATGCTAGGGACCCAAGAGGTTGGTGGTGTTAAGGCCTAGGAAACTGTTAACTGTCAAGCCTGCCATTTTGTGCTGTTACTAGGAAACTTTCTCATGCTCTAGTTGATTACAAATTATGTTATGTTCTATGCATTGGTATTCTTTTTTATTTTTTGGTTGTTTTTTTCGGAGCTGGGGACCGAACCCAGGGCCTTGTGCTTCCTAGGCAAGCGCTCTACCACTGAGCTAAATCCCCAACCCCTGCATTGGTATTCTTGGAAGCCAATCATAACAGAAGTCAGTTAGAACTGCTTTTGTATGGTTAACCACAATAAGCTTGGATTCAAACCAAACACCAGGCAGCATCACCTGCATTTGTGTATTAGCTTTTCTGGCTTTTACTTTTATAAGTTGTTCCTGAGGTGGAGCACAATAAAAGAGAGACATCTGACCAATATAAAAAGTTATTTGGAATAAGACTTCTATTTTGAGTTAGGGACCAAATAAGGTTTAAGTTCCCAAGACCTCCCTGGGAACTAACATCGTAGTTGGCAAAAAGAGACATCTTTTTTTCTCCCCACGGAGCTGGGGACTGAACCCAGGGCCTTGCGCTTGCTAGGCAAACGCTCTACCACTGAGCTAAATCCCCAATCCTACAGATGGGTCTTGAAGTAGATCTCTTCTCAGATTCCAAAGGAACCACCACGCTGATTTCCATAATGGCCCTACAAGTCTGCAATTCCACCAGCAATGGACAAGTGTTCCCCCTGCTCCGCATCCTCACCAGCATGTCCGTACCTATCTCTTCTGATTAGCTTTGCTTTGAAGTCCTTTGTCAGATATTAAAATGGACATACACCAGTCTCTTGGGTCTATTTGCTTGAAATATCTTTTTCAATCCTTTTGCCCTGAGGTGATGTTTATTCTTGGTGCTAAGCTACAAGAGGAAGGATCCTATCTTTTAATACAATCTGTTAGTCTGTATTTTTTTTTTTAATAACTGTGAAACTAAAACCATTGATGTTGAGAGTCATCATTGAACAGTATTTATTGATCCTTGTTATTTTGTTGCTATGGTGTGGGGTTCCCCACCCCCTTTTGATTAGCTGGTTTGTTGCTATTTATGACTGTGTTTTCTTGGGTGTGGTTAACTTTTTCAGATGGAAGAATTTCTTTCCATGCCTTCCATAGAGTTGGATTTGTAGATAGATATTGCCCAAATTTGGTTTTATTGTGGAATACTTTTTTTACTGCATCAATTGTTATTGAAAGTTTTGCTGGGTATCGAATTGGTATTGAAAGTCTGGGCTGGCCTCGTGGTCTCTTAGAATTTGTGTAACTTCTGTTTAGGCCTTCCCAGCATTTCAAGCCTCCATTGAGAAGTCTGGTGTTACTCTAATGGGTTTGTCACTATATGTTACGTGGTGTTTTTCCCTTGCAGCTTTTAATTTTGTTGCCGTTGTTGTGCTGTATGCTTAATGTTTTGATTACTTTGTGTCATGGAGAATTTCTTTTCTGGTCCAGTTTATTTACTATATGTTTCTTGAACCTTGATAGGTTCCTCCTTCTTTAAGTGAGCAGAATTTTCTTTTATGATTTTGTTGAAAGTATTTCTTGTGCCCTTGGCTTCCATTTTTCCTCCTTCCTCTATTCCTATTTGTATTAGTCAGTGTTCTGTAGAGGAACAAAATGGATAGAACGTGTCTGCCTTCTGAGTGCTGGGATTAAAGATGTGCACCACACTACTCTTGTCTTAAATATATGGTTATTCTTATATCTCCTTTGACTGTCTGGTATACTGAGTAATGTCTCTACAATACAGAGGGTAGACATAGGAACCATCTCTTGCTCTTGGTAACATAACTTGGTATGTTAGTCAGACTTTCTTATTTATTGATGTGAACAAATACCTGAGAGAAACAACTTAGTTTCGGAATTTCTCTGTCCGTTGTCCGCTGATTCTAGGTCAATGGTGGGACAGAATATCATGCCAGCAGGGGAATGCGACAGAGGTTATGCCCAAGACAAGAGACTTCCCGATGATATGGCCTCAGTGACATACTTCTAGCTAGCTCACATCTCCTAAAGTTTCCAGAATCTCCAAAAACCAGAGCTGTCAGATGGGGACCAGCCCTTCAGTGCAATGAGCCTTTTGGGGGCAGCATTTGGTATTCAAGCCATAACATTTGTCTTACAGTTCTTTGCATCTGTGAGGTAGCTGCTCTTTCCAGGGTTATTCTTGCCTTATTTCCTGGGATTTCATCCTATGCACACATATCTTGATATTTAGTCAAAGGCTCACGGGAATGCTTACATAATTTCAGGAACTCATTCTCTTCATAGCTCCTTCCTCTCAGTAGTCCATTATCTTGACCCCCACCCCCCTGTACTTTCGTGTCTCCTCAGGATGAATGAGATTGCTGGGCTGTGTTTGGAGTCTATCTCCCTGCGACACACATGGGGAATTTTCTCGTAGTAGGAAGCCTTGAATGATAAGATCTTTATTATGGTTCTTCTTTTCTCAGCAATCAGGGTTTTGTGCTGTCCAGTGTGTGAAATGCTATTTCCTGGGCTTTCACAGATTTTAAAAAGCCATTTATGATTTCAGGCTCTCTTACTCTTCATGGTTGTAAGAAGAATTCCAGGAGTGTGCATTTTGTTCTGGAGTGGAGTTGCTCTGAGCAGTGTTTTATTGGGGGAAGGTGGTGAAAGACTGAGGATTTATTATTGATGGTCTCTTTTTAAAATTTAAAATGTATGTGTGTGTGCTTGTGTGTGAGAGTGAATGTGGATGTGTATATGCAAGTGTGTGCTTCCATGCAAGGGTGGAGGCAAGAAGATGGTGTCTTGATCCCTTGGAGTCGAATGACACTTATCTGCACGGTGCCCAGCTTGTTCTATGGATGCCAGGGTCGGAGCCCTGATCTGCACGATCACGGTGCAAATGTTGTTAACTGCTGAGCCATTTTTCCAGCTCAATGTATTTTCTTAAAGGTTCATTTATTTTAATTTTTAAAAAGTTTGACTGCTATGTAGCAATTGTACATTTTATGGGGTAACGGTGTTAGTGATTCAGTCCACGTCTATAATATGTACTTACCCAAATTAAGGTAAATGGTATTTTCATTTTCTTTGTATTTCTGATATTTGTACTTTTCAACCTCTTTCCTTCCAGATTTTCATAAATTGTGTGACACACTGTTGTACAGTAGCCCCTCATTTCTGAATTCACTACTTTCATCTAAATGTGTTGTGATGTAGCTGTTTGTCAACCCCTTCCCTTCCCAGCTGCTGGTAACCACTAGTCTACACTCAGATCCAAGGTGACTTTAGTTATGTGTGCTGTTTGTCTTTTGGGTTCATTTACTTAACATGGTGTTCTCTAGTTCCATTCACAATTGTGCAGGAAGATGGGGCCTTAACCATGGGTCAATGTATGAAAACATGACAGTCAGAGAGTATTTACTCTCTGAACTGCTTGAGTTGTGAATGACATTTAAACAAGAAGAGGAAGAACCTCTCATGGGCTGGTGTGAGAAACTGTGGTGTGGAGGATGATGGGATTGGTCAGAATGATACACAAGTGGAGAGGCTGAATAGTGCAACTACTCATCCTTCCTTAAGAGCAAGGATAACGTCAGGTAATCTGAGAGGAATCAGGCCCTGGTTGAGTGGCTCAAATGAGCCCTTAGAGGCTGCTAGCAGAGATCCCAAAACAGTAAGAGAGGAGAGAGAGAGAGAGAGAGAGAGAGAGAGAGAGAGAGAGAGAGAGAGAGAGAACTGGGGATGTGAGAGGCAGTGCTTGATTCCCAGTTTATCACAGTTGATGAGACTATGTTCAAAGGAAGCAAAGGAAGAGGTTAACTTAGAAACATCCTCAAGCATGGTATGAAATGTTAGCAACGTTGTGGAGTCCCATGGTGAGACATGGTATTTATGAGATAGGAGAGGCATTTACAGATCCAAGTGACTTAGCCTGGCATGTAAATCAGGTTTGTGAAGTGGTAAAGCAGTCCACATGTGAGGTTTTTATTAAGGGCAATTAAAGGTAGGTGTGTGTGTGTGTGTGTGTGTGTGTGTGTGTGTGTGTGTGTGTGTGTGTGTATAGTCTGCCCAGGTGTGGTGGCTAATCTTCATTGTCCACTTGACACATCTGGAAAAAACGGAACCTCAGTTTTTGAAATACTGACTCCATTGGACTGACTGTTGGTGGGCATGCCTGTGGGCATTTTCTTGATTGATAACTGGTATGGGGGCTCTAGCCCGCTGTGGTACTGTTCTTCAGTGGTTTGTGACCTGGATGTGTAAGCCAAAATTGTTTTGGTCATGGTGTTTATCACGATAGCAGAAAACAAACCAGGGCACCAGGTTTTCCTCAGTGAATGGGGCAAGATTTGTGTCAAGTTGCGTGGATACACAGAGCTACCAGAAGACTTTCAAACCTGAAAAACAGTTCCCAGAAGACATAAATGATAAGACCTCATAGACGAGAAAGACTGAGCTTGTTCCAAGGGTGGACCATTATCCCCTGAGAGTGAACTGTGAACATTTCTCTCAGGTTAAAGAAATGAGTGCTCTGAGTGGAGGTTGTTCGCTTGGCCTGCTGTTCCAACAGCAGCCACGTGCTGCTGAATTGAGGCAAGGGGAGTAGTTACTGCAACAGGGCTGGCCCAGAGCCGCCAGATCCATGGCTCCTACAACAACCAGGTGTGGCTGCGGCAAGCAGTGATACCAGCTGCATCTCAAAGCCTGTCAGAGCCAAGGAGCCAACTCAAGTGGCAGACACAAGCACAGCCCTGCTCCACCTTGGACATGGTCTGAGTCAAGCAGTTCAAGCTAGCTATACTGAAGCCACTGGGGCGGAGAGAGATGCACAGTGGGCCTGTGAGAGTGCTCTAGGATAATGGTGGTGCAGCTCTTGGAATTAGAGAGAGCTAGGTAGAGTGACGCTTCCCGTACACTCAACATTCCTCAACATTACTCCTTTTTTATATGTGTGTGTGTGTGTGCCCTCGAGTGCGCGTGAGTGATTATGGAGGTCAGAGGAGACTATTGGATCTCTTAGAGCTGTACTTACAGGGAGTTGTAAGCTGTCCTATGTGGGTGCTGGAAACAGAACTCCAGTCCTCTCCCAAAGCAGCAAGTCTGAAATTGCTGACTCATCTCTTCAGAACCTCCACATTGCTCTCTTCAGGAAACAGTTGACAAGGTATAGAGTCTTTCCATGCTGTGTTGGACCCTGCTAACAGTTTATTTAGTAGCCCCTTAGCTGCTGACTCCGGAGACCAACCGAGAGCCGTGGCCTTCGGAGAGCCTGGCCACTCTGTTTAATGCTGCTGACCTTAGTGTCTTATAGACTTGTAAAAAGCCTTCAGACCAAATAAAGCAGCAAAGCCCATAAAAGTGGGACTTTTGTTTGTTTGTTTGTTTGTTTGTTGCTACCTCCCTAAGAGTTGCTGAACAGGGTGTCCCACAGGACCCCAAAATGCTAAAGGTCATTGCTGCTGCTATTGACTGCATGCCAGAACGAGATGATAGAGTCTTCTGTTGACTTCACTGCATGCTTTGGTTCAGAACACAAAGAACTCAAGCTGGGTCTGATCTGTAAGTGTTTCCTCCCTGCTTGCTAGTTTTCATAGTGCTGGAATGTGCTATGCAGGCTGCTGAGGGAGAATTATCACCCAGAGTCTTACTTGGCTGAGGACCCTGCATCCTGCTATGTTACCAACATGTCACACAGATGTACCGGCTGGTGTAATAGCTTCGTGAACTGTTTTGGGTACAACCAGCAACTTTCTGATGAGATTTAAGGCCTGCTCCATGGGAGGGAATTCACATCTGGTCCTGGAAGCTCAGATAAATCCCTGTGGTGTGGAAAGTCATAGGCCCCAGTGGGGAAGCAACTGTTACTGTTTTGTTAAGTGGATGATGTGATCACACCTGTCAAATTGCCATCTAAACCTTTATGCTTACATCCATGGAGTACAGATGATGGTCTTAGTTGTAGAGAAACACTCAACAATGGGTGGTGGGGAGACTTAGACTGGCTAAACTACTGAAAGCAAATGATACGGCTGCCAGGATGCACAATACTCAAAGAAGGGTCATGAATATATCACCTCTTCCAAGGCTCAGGGAAGGGGAAGGGGCAGAAAGAATGGGAGAGAAGGAGGAAAAAGATTGTGTTTGTAATGGTTTGTATATGTTTAGTGGCACTATTAGGAGGTGTGGCCTTGTCGTGTGTCACTGTGGGTATAGGCTTTAATATCCTAACCCTAGCTGCCTTGAAGGGAGCATTATGCTAGCAGCCTTCAAATGAAGACATAGAACTTTCAGCTCCCCCTATACCATGTCTGCCTGGGTGCTGCCATGCTCCCACCTTGATGATAATAGACTGAACCTCTGAACCTGTAAGCCAGCCCCAATTAAATGTTATACTTTATAAGACTTGCCTTGGTCATGGTATCTGTTCATAGCAGTAAAACCCTAAGTAAAACAGAAGTTGGTACCAGGAGTAGGGTATTGTTGTGATAGGCTTGCCCATGCTTTTGTTTGGAAGAATGTGGATTTTGGGACTTTGGATTTGGAGTGCAGTGGAATGCTTTAAATGGGGCTTAATAGGCTATCCTAGTAGGAATATGGAAGACTTTGTTACTGAGAGTGATTTGAATTGTGCAGATCTGGCCCAAGAAGTTTCAGTGGAGAATTTCAATATGTGGCCCAGAGACTATTTTTGTAGTAGTTTGGTAAAGAATGTGGCTACTTTTTGCCCTTGTCTGAAGAGTCTGTCTGAGTCTAGGTAAAGAGACTCAGATTAATTGCATTGACAAAGGAAGTCTTAGAAATGTCCATCATAAACTTTTTTTTTTTTTGGTTAAGTCTCATGCAGAGCATTTTAAACAAGTGTAGCAAGCTGAGAAAGGAAAAGCAAAATATATGGTTTGAGTACAAAAGGGCACCAGGAGGTGAAATGGAGAAATTAAGGAAAAATTAAGAGAGTGGAACTTTGAGGCAAGATCCTACCCAACTAAATTTAGATCCAGGCATGGTGGTACACACCTTTAATCCCAGGAGACAGGCGTGCAGATCTCTGAGTTCAAGGTCAATTTACAGAGCAAGATACAGAACAGCCAAACTTAGGCAGTGAAGGAACTGAAAAAGAGGAAGCAAGTTATAATTTAATAGAACAAAGGGGTCATGTTCTAGCTTCTGCAAACAGCAGAACTCAGCAGTTTTGGCCATGTGTCTCTGGCTTACTAGGACAACTGATGCTAGTTAGCTGGAGCTAAAATATTAGCAATGATTAAGAAGAGACCAGCATCACTGAAGTGAAATCTTCTAGAAAGTGTTTTCTGAGAGCACAAAGAAGGTGTGTTCCAGAGATGCCAAGGTTGTACCTCGTGTTGCAGTTGTACTTGGTAATGTGTAAAAGTCACTCAGGTGGTACTGGTTTTGAAGATGTGAAGGGGTCATGAAGAGCAGCTGAGGCTTGGTACTGTGAGAGACCATGGAAGGCCATAGGTGAAGGTACAGCCTCAGTTGCAGTTGATGGCCTAGGATTGAAGGGGTCATGCAAAGGAGTTGAGACTTGGTACCATGAAGAGAGCCTTTGAAGCCGAGTTGCAGAGGAAGACTCCAGCATATTGGAGATGCCAGTACTGTGGGATGATCACTAAGAACAGCAGCAACAGTGGAGTGGATTAACCTGATCTTAGAGTGCTATAGGATGGAAGACGCCAGCCCTTTGGAGGAGTCCAGAAGATCTTGTGTGGATCCCAGACATTGAAACAAGAAGCTGTAATATTGAAGTTGCCTTGGAGACCACAAGATGTTTGAGATTCTGTGGGCTATCTGCTGAGGAAAGCTGTTAACAGGGAGTGGAACCAGCCCAGGAGAAAGAAGTTTGTTGCAGTCAACAATGAAGAAAAAGGAGTTGGAGACCTGGAGATGCAAAATTTAGAGTTTGTCCAGCTGGTTTCCTGTCTAGCTGTGGGGATTACAGTGAAGTGATTGGGTGAATCTCAGAAGAGACCTTGCACCTTGGACTTTTAACATTGTTAAAACTAGTTCCCATGCTATAGACTGTGGGAACTCTGGAAGTTGGACTAAATTTATTTTATATTATGCTATGTTTAGGTATGGCCCCCATAGATTCACATGTTTGAACAAGCATATGGGGGCCAGGGAATGGAATGAGATGGTTTGTATATGCTTGGGTCAAGGAGTGGCACTATTAGGAGGTGTGGCCTTGTTAGAGTAGGTGTGTCACTATGGGTGTGGGATTTAATACCCTAGCCCTAGCTGCCTTGAAGGGAGCATTCTGCTAGCAGCCTTCAGATGAAGACATAGAACTCTCAGCTCCTCCTGTACCATGTCTGCCTGGATGCTGCCATGCTCCCACCTTGATGATAATAGACTGAACCTCTGACCCTGTAAGCCAGCCCCATTTAAATGTTGCCCTTTATAAGACTTGCCTCCAAACATAATATGATGCTGTCTTGGCATAGATGTTAACTTGGGCCAGTAGCCATGGAAACTAGAGTAGAGCAAAAACACATTAGCAGCCAGGTCGATGGTAACGGAGTTCTCGACATTCCCTAGTAGATTGAGGAGAGGAAGGTCATGAGACCCTCACTTGGGATCAAGCTCTTACTCCCCTGACCACAGTGATCTTGGGAGATTCTAGAGTATATAGAAAGCAGAAAGTTAATTGAAAGAGGGACTCCGTGATGCTGCTTTCATGAGATTAACATGATGGGGGCAGAATTTTGCAGACAGCATCTGTTTGGGGGTTACCCGTGTTTTGTAAGAAAGCCCAGTAAACTCACTGGCTAATGTTGGACTATGATAAAATTGTACTTGGGTCTGTTAATGGTGTCTATTCCTAGATAAATAGACAGTTGCTCATATCATTTTGGGGAAAGCTAGTAAAGCAGCTAAGCTGAGGGTATACCAAGGACTGTTCCTAATGTTCGGTCGGAACAGATAGGCCAGAAAGACCCAACCAGCAAACTACTCCAAACATGAAAGCCCCAGAACAAAGGCAGAAGTGACATGAGTGCCTAAGACATTGTGTCTGCTCTAAAGAGTGTCTGAAGTGGAAACTTACGGTTTCTTTGGAAAGTCAGTTGTGTTGGATGGTGTTTTGCTGAGTCAGACACATGAAGAAGTGTTGTCTTGAAGTAGACACAGGTCAGAGGATGTGTCACTGAAGCAGACAAGTGGAGGAATGTTTCAATGAAGCAGACATAGGTAAAAGGATTTTTTTTTGCTAAAGCAAGCAAGTAAAAGGACAGACGATTGATGAAGGATTCTTCATTATGACACACGTGTATTGGTCTGCCTTACATTGCATAACTGAACTTTGTCATGACTCCATAGAAAGATTTGCTTTGAAAACTTCTGGTGGTATTCTGGTGGCTTCTTGCCACTCCTGTGGACTGGGGTAGACTGGCAGAGTGACTCACCTGGATTTTTGCTAAGGCAGACTCACATAGTGAGGCAAGACCTGTGGAAGACACGTAATGTTTGGAGGGAGTATAAATAGGACTCAGTGGACAGTGACAAGGCTTGCATAGCTAGATTTGCAATGCTTCTTGGTCTTGTATTTTTGTTTCATTGAGAGATGCATGGCAGAGAACTTCTTCTGGCTTCCCTGTTGGTCCTGGTCATTCCTTCTGACTTGTGCTGATTTGACTGAGGCCTGGCTATATCTGCCAGGTTGTGCCACTGCTATTAAACTGGACTGCTTGTATATTCATGACGTATTTGTGAGTGGATCAAGCTGCCACTGCTGAGTCCTATGAACTGAACTCTTGATTTCCTGACAAGGCAGACTGGATTTGCCAAACAAACAAACAAACAAACAAACAAAAAAACCAAACAAATTCTAAACAGGTCCACTTCCCCCTGTATCCTAAGAAACAATCTATAGATTCAATGTAATCCTATGGCTGCTTGAATAATATTAGCTCTTCCAATCCATGCGTCTGGGAGGTCTTTCTGATGTCTAATGTCTTCCTCAACTTCTTTCTTCAGTGTTTGATTCTTTCCTGCTATCTCTAGTGGGTGGTGGGCTAGAAAGGAAGTTAAAGCATTTAAGAACTCTTATTAAAAGTAGGGTTTGGGGGTTGGGGATTTAGCTCAGTGGTAGAGCGCTTGCCTAGCAAGCGCAAGGCCCTGGGTTCGGTCCCCAGCTCCGAAAAAAAGAAAAAAAAAGTAGGGTTTGAAAACATTTAAGCTACAAGTGTCAATTCCATATTAATGGCTCATAAAGAGAACAACAGTTATAGATAGGTTCAAAGAATTCAGTGAGGAAGTAAATAAACTCCTGAACAAATTCCAAGGGACCACAAAGTGCAAACCAAAATAACAAAGGCAATTCAGAATATGAAAAGTTATATGGATAAAAAGAAATAGTGAAGAAAACCAAACAAATGATGTTAGAAATGAAAAGTTCAATAAGTCAAATGAGAAGTCCAGGTAGAGCCTCACCAACAGAATGGGCCATGTGGACACAGAACATAAGGTAGAAGGAATTAGATCATTTTAATCAGTCAATGATGAATTAAACATTCTAAAACTACACTGGTTTATTATTTCATGTGTGTATCATTGTACATGTGCTGTGGTATGAATGTGGTGTTCTGAAGACAAATTACAGGAGTCACTTCTTTGTGTGGATCCTAACTCAGATTGTTAGACTTGGTGGCAAGTGCCTTTACTCACTAAGACATCTTACGGTCCCAGACTCTAATAGAACGTATTAATTGAGCATGTAAGATGTTTAAGGAAACAAATCTGTGTTAAAACAAATCTGTTTTATTTCTGTAAAGAGACACCATTATCAAGATAATTCTTACAAAGGCAAACATTTAACAGTTTCAGAGGTTCAGTCATCATGGTGGGAAGTATGGCAGCCTACAGGCAGAGATGGTGCTGGAAGGGCAGAGAGTTCTACCTCTTGATCCAAAAGTAGACAAGAGGAGACTGGGATTCTACACTGGGTGGAGCTTGAGCATAGGAGATCCCAAAGTCTACCTCTGCAGTGACACGCTTCCTCCAACAAGGCCACACCTACTCCAACAAGGCCGTAGCTCCTAATAGTATCATTTCCTATGGGCCAAGCATCCAAACACATGAATTTATAGGGACCAAACCTATTTAAACCACCATAAAAATCTGAGAATTGTCAACCAGGAAAAGATAGAAATATTTTCAGCCAAAGGCATTGAAAATATTTTCAATATAATCATAGGAGAAAAATTTCAAACTCTAGGGAATGAGAAATCCAACCACGTACAAGATATACATAGAACAACAAATAAACATCAACAGTAAAGAAATTAGTCATATCATATCATAGTTAAAATATTAACTACACAGAATAAAAAGTGTTTTGAAAACTGTAAGAGGAAAGGGCCAAGTCAAAGGTGTTGTGTGACTTAATTAAGTGACAGTATAAAACTGACATATAAAAATCAGTAACCTTCCAAATGACAACAAAACAAAACAAAACAAAAAACTATCAATGACAAGCTGAGAAAGGAATCAGGGCAGCAATCTCATTCACAGCAGTCCCCGAAATGCTGGGGAATACACCCAACTAAGGAAAATTTTCTAATATTGAAGAAAGAAGTTGGGGAAGACATTAGAAGTTAGAAAGACCTCCCAGACTCATGGATTGGAAGAGTTAATATTATTAAAGCAGCCATAGGATTGTGCTGAATTTATAGATTGCTTCTAGTAGGATGGGAGCTCGTTGGGAAGAAAACTCGCTTCCGTGGAAGTGAAAAGGGGATAAGAGAGATCTTAGTTAGGGTTTTACTGCTGTGAACAGATACCATGACCAAGGCAACTCTTATATAGACAACATTTAATTGGGGTTGGCTTACAGGTTCTGAGGTTCAGTTCATTATCATAATGCAGGAACATGGCAACATCCAGGCAGGCATGGTTCAGGAGGAGCTAAGAATTCTATATCTTCATCCGAAGGCTGCTAGTGGAATACTGACTTCCAGGCAGTTAGGAGTAGGGTCTTAAAGCCCACACCCACAGTGACACACCTACTCCAACAAGGCCACACCTCCTAATAGTGCCACTCCCTGGGCCAAGCATATTCAAACCATGACAGTGATGGGGTGAATGTGACCAAAGTATTTTCTATACATACGTGAAGCTGTCATAGAACAGGCAAGCACACGAAGAGTTACAGTTTGATTACTGTTGTTTGTGGTGCCATAGAAAGGTCTTAGCATTTTCCCACTTTGCTTTCCTTGAGGAGTTTCATAATTTTAGTCTTACATTTGGGTTTTGATCCATTTTTAGTTGCCTCGGTAAGAGACAAGGGTCAAGTTTCAGTCTTGTGCTTATGCTCAGTTTCTTATCTAGGAGATTGTTTTTTCCAGTGTGCGTTTGGCACTTTGTCAAGAATCATCTTCTGTAGATACCCCAGTTTATTGCTTACATCTGCACTCTCTTCCATCCGCCTACAAGCCGGTTCTATGCAGTATAATCTGTATCATGTCTTTAAATTATGCACTATGATGCATCCAGCTTTTTTTCTGCTTGTTCAAGATGTCTTTGCCTATCAGGACTGTTTTGTGTTTTACACGGTCTTTAGGCTTGTTTCCGAGAGAGGTCATTACTATTGTGATGGAGATTAAATTGAATCTCTAATCCACATTAAGTAATAGAGGTCCAATCCATGAAGATAAGACATTCATTTTTTTTTTTTTAGTTTTTTTTTGTGCCTTTTAAATTGTTTGTTTATTCATTTGTGGTTTGTGATTTCACTTTAAGGGTCTTCACTTCATTCTTGTGTGTTTTATTTTATTTTGTAGCTGCTATGAATGGAATTAACTCACTCTTTTCCAGTACCTGCGAATAACAATATTCACACGATGCCAGCACAGCCAGAGTCAGCATCTTCCTAAAGACAGCGCCACATGCTTCTCTCTGTGACCAAAGGCTACTTTGTGAGCAAAATCTTGTGATATAATCCTACCCAGCCAGAAGTCCATCTGGGGTGTTCACTATACATTTTAATAATGCCTCATTTTTTCCCCTCCTTGTTTTAAGAATACAATACTCAATACTCAATACAAATACAAATTGTAAGCAAATACATATCAATATTTGTCTTTCTAGGTTTGGAGGCAGAAGCAGATGAATCTCTGAGTTCAAGGTCAACATGGTATACAGAACAAGTTCCAGGAAATCCAGGGTTAGCTATGAAGAGAAACTGTCTTGAAAAACCCCAAACAAATAAACAAACAACAAAACAAACAAACAAAAAACAAGGAAAAACCCTAATATTATAGCACATTTCCCTACATATCTCCACATATTTAAATAAACAATTTATTAATATGGGGGAAATACATACAAAATGTTTCATTAACCTCACATTGTTGGAAAATTAGAGAAAATGCTGCTTGTATTTTTTATTTTGTAGAAGTACTGTGATGAACATCTGTGTATAATTATATACACAGTGATTCTGTGATTCCGGTGATTTCTGTGAGATAGATGTTCAGGTTCCATGTCATTAACAGACTTCTTAATAATTATTTTTATAAAAGCATCTTTCAAATATTGTATGGCCTTTGACTTCCTTAATAAAATTATTTCTCTTTTCATAGTAAGTTTTAGAAATTTTAGTCAACCAACTACTTTAGGTCAACTTCTCTTAATATATTTCTTCACTGACATAGCTCATTATTTCAAATATCTTACGTCCTAAGGAAGTCATCAAAATAGCCACAGACAATCTTAAATCTGTTCCTCTTAATTCAGAACCAACGCTGGGCTGTTTCAGTGGACTGCAGAGGAGGAGTGGTCTTTGCTGACAGATGGGATTGAAGCTGGCTTAGCCCATCTGACACACTGACGTGTGCTCTATGCTGAGTTAATTCACGCACACGATAAAGCACCCATGGTTGTTGTGGATTTGGTCTAATGCTACTTATGTTAATTTTGATCCCCAAAATTATAGAGAAGCCACACGTCCGTACGTAAGATACTGAGGGGCCCTACCCCCTGTTGGTTTTGATTGGTAAATAAAGTTTCCGGTGGCCAATGGCTGGGAGACAGAGGCAGGACTTTTAGGATTCAATTTGAGTAGAGATTAATTGACAATAACGACATATGGTAGGTTATACTAGTCTGTGTGAAAATCTCGTAAAACATGTACTCTCATGGACTGTGGCTTTTGAATCTTCCCACACGTATCTTCACCAGCTCTCCTGTTAGCTCCCCAGGCAAGGCACCTGGACTGTGGGTGTCAATTGTCTCCTTGCTATCGAGTCCCCCAACTCATTCTCCTCACAAACGGGAGCTCACTCACTGGCAACAGCCTGCGGTCTTCCTCCACCTCACCCTTGTCCCTTTGCCATGTTCCCCTGAAATTCCTAAAACTCCTGAAATTCCTACCATGGCTTTCCATAGTAATCTCTGCCCAGGGAACCCCAAAGCTCTCGTGATTTTTGTCTGTGGCGGCTTTGGTCTCACCTTGGATCACTCTATCCCCTGCCCACTCTACCACCACGGCATCAATGTACTAACTGCTCTCAAACATGCCTCACTCGGTGAACCCAACCATGTCCCCAAATCAGCTAATTAACTTTACCCAGATGAGCCGCATATTTTAATAAGTAGGGGGAAGACTGTATTCATCTGGGGAGATGCATAGTATTGCCAGTAAGGCCATGTGCAGTTAGAACAAGCTTTAATTATGGCAAAGAGGGATATGCTGAAATGCTCGGCTATCTTCTACCTACAAGAAAACATTTGTCAAAAGGATCAGTGCTGGCAATGTGTGGCTGGGACAGCAAAAAATGAATAAACTGTTTGCTGGCAGCAACTGGTGAGTCTAGGCAACTCCTGGTAACAGGAAGGAGACACTTTAAACTGAGAACACTGTTGCATTCCTTACTGAGGTGGTTAGAATAATAGACCTCAAGAGATGTTGCTGCCCTAATACTTAACAACATGTGAATTGCAAAGGGGAGTTAGGGACCAGAAGAAGGGGAGCTTCCCTTGCATTATCTGGGTCAGACCAATGAATTGTGGAGGGATTTATAGTCAGTGTGTGGGCCAGAGGTTAAGGGAGAAGATGGGAAGATGGAAGTGAGCTTGGAAGGATGGACTTCAAAGAGAAAGGAAGGGGTGATTGTGTCTAGGGACACGGGCAATCTCTACTGAAGAAAAGGTAGGAAAAGAGGCTTGGCCATATGGCATGGCTCCAGAAGGATGGCATCCCTGGGGACTACTAGTTCTTTACAGCTAGATAATGCATCTGTGCCATCATAAGGTCCAAGATCTGTGGTAATTTGGCATAATAGCAATTGGGAGCTATCCATTCACTTGTACACTATGTCCACAGTCAGGGGGGTGAGATGATATCTTCCCATTGAATTTCTTAAATTCTCTAACATTTGATAAGAAACCAGGAATGAACCAAACAGTGCTGCCCAAGCATTGTTGAACTGTCACACTATGAGAACACACAGGTTTTCATCAGGAAATCCTGCTCCTAAGCTACTCAAAATACCCGCCCTCTTACCTCCCTTTGACCCTATTGATCCATGAGTTCTCTACAGCTCCCCTCCCCTCATTCATGCCTTCTTCTTTTGTGACCCTTTGAGTTTAACAAGGGCTGTCTGTGTGACCATAGCTTGAACATCATTGGAGCATGGTGGGCTTATTGATGGTATACAACTAAAGGCCCTGACTCTCTCCCAGAATCTATCAGTAGCTAGTGGTTCAGCAGGGAGGGATTGCATGAGTCCCTTTCCCATTCAGGACTGACTGTTGACAAGCCCCAGTTCTGTGCAGCCCTAGTATAGGTAACCATAGCAACTGTGAGCTCATGGTTACAATGACTGTGTCACGCCTAGAAGATGATATTTTGCAGTTCTTCTTCAGAGCCTCTGGCTCTTATATCCTTTCTTCCCCTTATCCTGTGATGTTACACGAGCCATAAAGGAGTTGGTATAAAAGTCTTCTTTTGGTAAGAACCCTCAACCATAACTTATCCCTTGGTATCTTGGGCAGCCATCAGTCTCTGCACTCACTGACATTCAGTGCTGAGAGATGTTTTTCTGATTAAACTGAGAGGAGCATTGCTCTATGGGTATAAACACAAATTTTTAGAAGGCAGTTTGACAGTACATCAATTTAGCTAGAATAGTAGCAAGTTCTATTAGGGTCTATGACGTCCTAAAGTATGGACTTATGACCAGGGCTGTAACGCAAGGCATGGATACCCCACTGTGAAGCAGGAATCAAAGCCAATCCGAGGGTTGTTGGTTACCTCTGTAATGGCGGTGCCACTATCATATAGGTAACCCTTTCTCGCCTGGCACGTTGATATTGTACATCATAGGGTTCACAGATCAATAAAGCTATTGGTGCCTTTTCTCCTTTAGGAGCCTGAATAGTATCTTCTAGCACTGTCTTAGCCCAAAGCAACTTGTAGAGGAAGTGGTTTATTTCAGATTACATTTCCTCACCACAGTTCATCATGAAGGAAAGTCATGGAAGGAAGTCAAGGCAGGAACCTGAAGGCAGGACCCTGAAGGCAGGAACCTGAAGGCAGGAACCTGAAGGCAGGATCCTGAAGGCAGGAACCTGAAGGCAGGAACCTGAAGGCAGGACCCTGAAGGCAGGAACCTGAAGGCAGGAGCTGAAAGAAGATGCCATGGAAGATCATTGCTTACTGAATTGCAGCCCATGGCTCGTTTATCCTGTTTCCTTACAGCTCTCAAGACCACCAGCCCAGGGGTGGCACCACCCACAGTAAGCTGGGCTCTCCCACATCAACCATCAATCAAGAAAATGCCACATAGCCCTGTTCATAGGCCAATCAATTAGCAGTATCTTCTCAATCAAGCTTCCCTCTTCCCAGATGACTCTAGCATGTATCAAGTTGACACAAGTTTGCCAGTGCAGCAGCATGGGCGCTAACTGGCAGAGAAAATGACATATGGATCAGAACAAGGGGCAAGAGTTTGGAGCAGTGAACCTGAAGGTTGGGCCACTGGCCATGAAACACAGATAGGCCACAAAACCATGCTCTCAGTAACATATATGTGTGCCCGTATTTCTGATTGTGTGTTTGTAGTGGTGATGTGTGTGTGTATGTGGGGTGTTTCATAGCTACTATGGTCACTGTAGGTCTGAGGTCACTTGTGCTTAGGAAATGGATACAATCTGAGGATAAGTGATGGATGAAAGTACTTTACGTTATGGTACAGTCATGAGTCATCAATCAACACTACAAGTAAAATGCCGCCAAGTTCAGAAACATTTAGAATGGCTATAGCTTAAACTCTCTGTGAAACACAGATATCCCTAAGAGATAAATAGCTGCCGAGGGGAGTGAATGCTCAGGTTCCGAGTTAGTATCTAAGAATCTCACCCACGGGGCAGCGTGCAGTGAAAGGTACCCTAATTCCTGGTTGACACAGGTCGAATCCCTGGGAGACCCTAAAAGGGACGGCAGATGCATTTCCAGCCTCCCAGATCAGGGCCTCATTAGCTGCAGCCCCCACAAATCCCTGTAGAGAGGTTTGAGGCAGACCAGTCTTGTAGAGCAATGCTCCAAGCCCCTACTCCACGGGTGAGGACGTGACCACAGGTTACACAGGTTCAAGACAGATCAGTCACAGAGGACAATGCCCCAAACCCCTCCTCCACGGGTGAGGACATAGGCTCAAGCGGGACCACGCCTCCAAATATGTAGATGAAGTCTTCCGGAGTTCTCAGGCCAAACCAATAGGAAGTACCTGCTGTCAGACACTGACCCATCCAAAAAATTATTTAACTGTCGTGTTCAGAATTAAAGGCGTGAAGGAATTATTCCATCCACTGAGAGCTTCTGTCATAAGAGCCGTAATGCCGCCGCTTGGGCAAGAGATCTGCTCTCCCCAAAATCGCTGCCAGAAGTTCCTCTGCACCCCTCCCTGGTTAGTCAGTCTCCTGCTGGCTCAGCCCTTCCGAGCAACTGAAGGGGGAGGCAGCAGCCGAAAGAAGAAGGATCAGCAGCTGGAGGTGGCGAAAACTGTTCCTCCACTCTCCCCCATCACCTCAGCTCACACACCTAGCGGGGCAAGAGATATCCCTGGGAGAGCCTCTGTGCGTCAAAGCCATACACTCACCACCACTTTATCCTTGACGCCAAGGATTCTTACAGGACTACAGGCCATTGTGTGACAACTGTAGAGGCCTGTGTGGTCACACAGCTTGTTCCTGAGCTACGAGATGGGGTGGCAGGCAATTAGCTGCTTCTGGGAGCTGTGCGGACTCTGCTGCATCCTTCGTTTTGGACTAGGTTTTTAGAAGCAAAGAACTAAATTCTCTAACGAGAACCTCTGAGAATATTTTCCTACATTTTTCAAATAATCAAGGGTACCTGGGATCTTCCTATAGGCTGTAACTGTATGTAGGATGTGGTAGCATGGACTGTGGAAGGTGACCTTCAAAGGAAGCAAGGACTAAGTCCTGGGCGAAGGAGTGCTCGCTAGGCAAGGACATCTGGGAGAAATACTCTGAGGCTGACCAGACCTCAGGGTCACACTCTGCTTTAATGATCTGAGGAAATAAGAGTTAATAAAATAGCCTGCTTACATGCACAGCATTTTACGTGCAATTTAAAGAACTAATGCCACGATTACTAAGAAGCCTGTCAACGTTCATAGTACTCAGTGCATCCTAAGGCAAAAGAATTCCTTATTTAAACTTAAGCCTGTGGGAGGACTTCCTAATGTGATTGACAGGAATGGCCCATTGTGTGGAGATAAAGACTCTGGACCTTAGAGAATCTGTGCAGAGACTTTTCTCAGTCTGGGAGTCATTTTTAGAGTAACCTGGAGTCCACGTGTGAGTTGAGACAATTTAGGTAGTCTGTTAATAAGGAGAGGTCATTAAGTGATGCATGGGATTACTGAGGAGGAACAGGCATTAAAATAAAGACAATGAGTTACTTTGGGAAGTTGCAGATGCTGTGAGAAGTCCGTGAGCAAGTATTCAGCTCGTACTAAAATTACAGAGCTCTGTCATGGCTTGGCGCTGACGTGTTTCCCACAGGCTTGTTCCTGTGGTGCAGGCTTGGTCCTCACTGGGGTCCTGTTTTGTCAGGAAATGGCCCCTTTAGAAGGTGATGTACCTGGGGAAACGTAGGTCTTTTACAGGCATGTCTTGTCCTTGCCCTCTTCCTTTTGCTCTTTGCTTCCTGACCAGCATGAAATGAACAACTTTATTCTACCACACCTTCCTCCAGGGTGTTCTGCCTTACTCTGGCCCAGAAACAGAGTCCAGATGACCATAGACTGTAAGTCTTAAGAGTTGAGCCAAAATAGATCTCCTCATTTTGAATTGTTTTTCTTAGGAGTTTGCTATGGTAATGACAGGTCTGGCTAACAGATTGTTGACGGGATTAAGACAGTGGTGGAGGTGCGTGCCTTCTATTCCAGCTCTCGGGAGACAGGCAGGTGGATCTCTGTAAGTTTAAGTCCAGCCTGGCCTACAGAGTGAATTCCAGGACAGCCAGTGTTACACAGAGAAACACTATCGTGAAAAACAGGAGAAGGAGGAGGAGGAAGAAGAAGAGGGATGAATACAGCAGTTTAATAACCATTGGCATGAGGGTGGGAGATGAAGATATGGCTGCATATTTATTACCAGAGAGAACAGGAGGAAGGAGAAGGAAGCTGACAATTCCCCACTCCCACCTCCATTGTACAGTATATTGAACCTTGGACCTTGTGCATTCCAGGGAAATACTTTACCGTCGAACTATATCCCTATTTCTAGCTTTACCTTCTAATTCGAGATAGGTTAGGTTGGTTAGGTTGGAGCTGAACCACTCTGTAGCCCTAAATTTGTGATCTTCCTGCCTTAGCCTTCCACGTAGTGAGCCGGAAACATCAGGCTCTGCTTTCTCACAGCTTCAAAAGGCATAGAAGCTTGGATGAGCATCACTGCAAAGCTCCCAGATACGCACTTTGTCCCTAGAGTAGGCTCTAAGCTTTGAAATTCCCAAGGCTTAGATACTGATTTTCAGTTAGTCCACATCCAAATTCAGTTCGGAATCTGTGTGCCCTAGGGGATCTATGTGCAACCAGGTGTTGATTTTGGTGACGTTATTATCTCCGTTGGGTGAATCTAATTCCTCCTCTCTCAGAAACTGACATATTACTTTATCTTACAATATAGAACATATACATCCTAGTTTGATCTGGGTATACTTACATAAAGAAGCAAAGGAGCAGCTCATATGAGAACACTTTCATAGGGGTTACTCCTCTGAGACATATGCCTAATTCTTGAATAACAAATTATAAAACAGTCACAGATATCCAGGGGTCAAAGTTGATTGTGTCTTGGAACTCATCACACAGTCTATTTTAAATGCCTTGATACAGGACCTGTATTTTTTTAAGGTACAGCCTAAAAATGATAGTAGATCCAGTCATAATGGTAATAAAGCTTTATTTGTGTAGCATTTATAAGGATATTTATAAGTCTAAATATCCTCGGTATTAATTAAATCTTTACAACAACCTCATGAAACAGATACTATTATGATTCCTATTTTATGTGTGAGAAACACAAGACTTAGACAGCGAATAGGGATTTACCAAGTGTCAGAGTTGAGATGTAAGTCTAGCTCCTCAGACCCTAGTGTGTCTCTCTTAGCACGACTTGCTATCTCTACAGATTTCTCCGCAGACTAGCAAATCCACAGACAAAGACAATATAAATGGTTCATTAAAAAACCCACATCGTGGAGCCAATCAGGATTTTCCAAATTCTGCTGAGTGTGATCACATATTAGACAATAAAAATAACACAAAGCACTAGTGAGGCGCCAAGATTTGTCTTAATTGCTTCATTTTTATTAGCGATGTAATCCTTACAATGACAGCTGGGTAAAGGCATGTGCTACCAAGTGTGATGACCCGAGTTTAATCCCCAGGATAAAGATGGAGGTCTGAGGAGAGAAACTGACCTCCACATGCACACCTACACATGTGCACATAAGACAGATTTATAAATAAAACGAATACAATCTAACCCTTCATTGGCTGTCATATCGTTACTGTCTTCATTTTAGATATGGGGAACGGGAGGTATAGGGGAGTTAGACTGTATATTGTATAAGACTTTATAATAGCTGACTATAAAATGTTTTTACAACACCTTGAAACCGTGAAAGCAAACATGGGAAGGAGGTCACACATCTTATTCTTTATTCTAAACATTAACATACATGATTATTAATAATAGGCAAACATAGTTTTCCATTAAAAATTCTAACTCTTAGAACCCCAAGACTCTTGAAGTACTTAGTATTCAATCAAGACTTAATACTAAAATTAGACGACTATTAAAGCTGAATCTATTCACCTGAAGCTAATTTATTAGTGTTTGAAGTTAGCATACTAAGTAGTGGGGTTCATTGTGGTATTTTCACACAGACTGTGTTGATTGCTCCCGGACTCCCAGTCCCTCTAACTATACTGCTTTCTCCTTAGTGCCCTTCTCCCTGTACCAGTCATGCAACATACATTCCATTACCTCCCTCTTTTTCCCTTCCTCTCTTCCCCATGGCTTAGGATTTCTTCTCCCCTCTCATATTTCTAGTTATACACACACACACACACACACACACACACACACACACACACAGAAAGAAGAGAGAGAAAGAGAGAGAGAGAGAGAGAGAGAGAGAGAGAGAGAGAGAGAGAGAGAGAGAGAGATTAAAATCACCAAACTGCATAAAAGGGGAAAATGTCGGGTTCATTTTCCTTAACACAATGAATGATCCAGTGAAGTGGAGATTTCTCATTTCTTTGGAGACTCAGTTGTGTCATGTGATGTTTTTCTGGAAACTGTCTTACGAGAGGATGTTTTGTCTGAAGAAGACCTGTGTGAGGGTGAGAACAGACATGTGGTGTTATTCTGGAAGCAGCCTAGAAAAAGGGCATGTGATGTTTTGCTAGAGCAGATGCTTGAGAGAACACGTGATGTTTGGGAAAGGTCTAAATATAACCCCACAGTCAGTAGATGCTGCTGCTGCTGGGGCATGGTATTGGTTCGCCTTGCCACTCTTTGCTGGTCATCTTTTGTTGGGACATTGTAGAGAGAAATGCACCAAAGAACTTGCGGTGGTGTTCCACTGTCTTCTTGCCACCTCTGCAGACTCAAGCCAATTGTCAGAGCCTCCTGGTTTCTTCTGGATTGAACTGAGGTTGCCGATTTGTGAGTGGACGGATCTACAGCTGCTGATTTGGGAACTGAACTGCTGATATCCTAACAGTGCAGATTGGATCCACCCCAAAGAACTATTTCTAAACAGGTCCATATCCTCCTCTATCCTATTAATCTTTCCTTTCCACTATCTCTGGTGGGTGGTGGGCTAAAAGGGAGGTTAAAGTACTTAAGTATACTCGTTAGAGTAGATTTAGAAAAATTAAAGCCTACAATCCAGTTCTATCCATTCTGCTACAAATATATACATACATATATATACATATACATATATTATATATACATATACATATATATATATATATATGAGACTGAGTAACATTCTGTTGTGTATATGGACTTTCATCCTTCATCTGTTAATGGATGCTTTTATTTCTTAGTTATTGTAAACAGTGCAGCAATATGCCTGGATGTGCAAGTATTTCTGTGGCACACTGATTTACAGTCCTTTGAGTTTATATAAGGAAGGTTCTAGGTGTATCATACAGCAGATCTATTCACAGTTTTTGTTTTGTTTTGTTGAAACACCTCTACTGATTTCATAGCCGCTGTGCCAATTTACATTCTCAGCAGCAGTAGCTAAGGGTTCCTATTATCTGTTACTGGTTATTGTCTGCTTTTCTTCTCTCTCTCTCTCTCTCTCTCTCTCTCTCTCTCTCTCTCTCTCTCTGTGTGTGTGTGTGTGTGTGTGTGTGTGTCTGTGTGTGTGTGTTAATTTTTGGATTGGGAAGCATAAATGTGCCTGGAGGTCCCATGTACATTGGACTCTCTAAATACACACAAATTTGGAGACAGGTAGAAATGTGATGAGAGGGCCTGAGGCTGAAATTCCTTATGCATACATGGGAGTGACTAGCCCAGAAGGAAGCACATGGCTTACTGCTTGTACTACCAACTACAGGAATGAGAGGAGTGAGCTGCTGAATAGTCTTATCTATCAACTCAAGCATTTTGGAAACAAAGATAGGGTACCCCTGGGCTAAGTTGGCTAGCTACACTAGCCATAATTGGCACAGTTCAGGTTCAATGAGAGACTCTGCCTCAATAAACAAAAGTACAGAGCAATCAAAGAAAAGTCCTGATACCAACTTCAGTCTTCCACATGAATTCAGATATGGTTGCACTCAAATCACACACACACACACACACACACACACACACACACACACACACACACACACCACAAATACATATACCTAAATGTAAGCACATTAAAACAAAACAAAACAAAAAGCAGGAGTAATCTTCATGACTTTAGTCTAGGAAATGGTTTCTTAGGTGTAACACTGAGGGCTCATAAAACAAGCCATGCATGTTAGCGTGTGCCTATAGTCACTGTAGTCAGAAGCCTGACACAGGAGTTTGAGGTCACCCTGGGCTATGTAGCATTTAATGAAATACAGGTTTTAAAAGTATTCCCTTGGGGTTGGGGATTTGGCTCAGTGGCAGAGCGCTTGCCTAGCAAGCGCAAGGCCCTGGGTTTGGTCCCCAGCTCCGAAAAAAAAAAAAGTATTCCCTTATAATATGCTGAATCTCTTTGATGTCTGTTGTAATGTTTCCCCATTAATTTCTAATTTTGTTAATTTGAGCCTTTTCTTTTGTTTACCAGGGGCAAGGTTTGTCTATTTTATTTATCTTCTCAAAGAACCAGCTCTGAGATTTGTTGACTATGTCATTTTTCTTGTTTCTACTTCATCAATTTTTGTTCTGGTTTTCATTATTTCTTGGTATTGGCTGTGCTTGGACCTGATTTGTTCTTGTTTTTCAAAGTTTTTGAGTTATATTGTTAAGTCATTTATTTGTATCCTTTCTGATTTTTTAAAGTTATTTATTTATTTTATGTATGTGAGTACACTTGTCATTGTCTTCAAACACGCTAGGAGAGGGCATTGGATCCCATTACAGACAGTTTTGAGCCACTATGTGGTTGCTTGAAATTGAACTCAGAACCTCTGGAAGAACAGTCAGTGCTCTTACCCACTGAGCCATCTCATCAGCCCAATATAAAATATTTTAGGCTGTTTATATTGTGGGAAGTTTTTCTTTCTCCTTCAATTATGGTAGATAGTTTTGCTGGGTATATTAGTGTAAGTTGGTCATCATGCTCTTTCAATAGTTGGAATGCATTGTTCTAGACTTTTCCAACTTTTAAAGTTTCCATTGAGACATTAGCTGTTATTCTGATGGAATTTCTTTTATATGTAATTTGTGATTTTTCTCTTGTAGCTTTCAATACTTGTTTGTTCTGTATACGTAGTGTTTTAATTATGATCTCCTGTAGGGATTTTTTTTTCTTGTTTTGTCTATTTGGTGTTCTACATGTATAAAGATACATGTTTTGTATCTTTATGGGTGTGTGTTTCCTTAGCTGGGGAATAGCTTTCTATGAAAAATATTGTTGAAGATATGGTCTATGGCACTGATCAGGATTCTTCTCTCTCACCTATTCCTACAGGTGGAAATTTGGTCTTTCCACGGTGTGCCACATTTCTCACCTGTTCCTTTGCTGTGTTTATTAATTTATTTTATTTATTTGCTTATTTTATCTAAATCCTCAACTTTATCTTGGAGTCCCGATAATCCATCTTCTGCTTGATTCATTCTACTTCTAAGTCTTTCTCTTGAGTTTTCTAGTTGTTATTGGATTTTCAGTTCCATCTTCATTTCATCTTGAGACATCTTCAATGTTTCTATCTCTTCACTAAATTCCAGTTTCAAATCCTGGATGGCTGTATGGCTGTCATCATTTCCATCAGCATTACGTTTCTGTTTTCTCAGGCATCACTTAGGTATTTATCTCAGAACTCTTTGAATTCTTTAATTGAGTTTCTAATTGTCCTTTAAAGTTCTGTGTCCTGGGATTCATCTAGATAATGCTTACCACAAGCATTCCTTTACAACTGGTAGATTTTGGGGGAAGAATGCTCGTGGTTCTGTTTTTTCTCTTCTTCCCTGCACATCAGGCTGGGCAGGGTGGAGCAGAGCTGAGTTCAGTTCTGAGTCTTCCCTTAGGGTGTTTGGCGGCAAAGCACACTGGGCTGGAAAGGATGAAGCTATGTCTGGAATGGGTGTGTCAGAATGATCCCAGTCCAGCAGTGAATGCTGGAGGGAGGAAGTCTCCAAAGATTTCAGTGTTACAGGTCTTTTATAAAACAGCGCTTATAAATGACAGTCAGCCAAACTGTTCGTGCTCTTTATTAGGGGTGAACAAGGACTATATACATCTCGGAAAGTGGGAAAGTTCTTCTTAGGCTGAAGTTTCATTGGCTGAAGTTTAAGGTTCTGGGGATACCTCACTTGCATGGAGAGGCATTCCAGGAAGTTGGACTGGTAGTTTCATCATCAGGGACTATGTGACATTCCTCAGAAAGAGTATGGGGGTTGGTATCTCCAGATAGGGTAGAGAATAGGAAACCCTGCTGGGAAAGGGAATTGTACATTTTGTGCAGAGCTCAGGGGAGCTATCTGGACATGATAGACTTTGATCTTAAGTTGCTTGGTTTCCAAACAGATACTGCTTGATCTTCCATATTGCTTATAGTTTTATGATGAGTTCTGGACATGTAGACTTCTTTTATTAATTCAGTGTTTGATATGGACAGAGCATGTTGGGAACAGAATACATAATGCATATGCTGTATATGCTAAAAGTTGGATATGGCTTTAGAGAATGAAGCCAGACGAATACAGCAGGCTGGATTGCTCTGCTAGGTGTGTGTCCTGGTCCAAGCCTACAGTCTGGGAAAGACCTGGGCATGAGGCAGGGTATGGGAAAGGAAGGATCAAGTGAATTCACCTGGCTAGACCCTGGTAAAGGGTGAGCAGGATATAGCTGGGCAGAGAGGTTGGGTGTGGTGGGGATGTGGCGTAGATTGAGAGCAGGTTTGGTTCCTGAAAGAAGTCTTGAAGTTGAGGATGGCACAGACTAGGCTGGGGCCTTGGCTGTGGAATTCATCCTAGATCTGGAGAATTGAGGAGGGTGCATGGAAGGAAGGATCAGGTAGACTCACTTAGCTAGACCCTGGCAAAGGATTCTAAAGTTCAAGGGAAAAATCCTGTGAGACCCAGACAATGTACAACAGGATTGGAGTCTCTGAAAGAAACACTCACTGTATGCACTATACCTGAGGTTGTGAAAGAAACATGTAAGTTTCAGTGGAGTTGGGACCCCAGGATTTCAGAGATGCCAGGAATGTGGAGTGTCTACTGGGGGAAGCTTCAGGTACTGAGAGGAGCTTTCCCATGAAAAAAGCCATTTCTGTTACAGACGGAAGTATCTTTGGGGCAGAGCTGTCCAAGCCCAGCAGAACTCAGAAGGGCCTGCTAGACAGAGAACTACAGAATCTCATGTTTTCCTGACTGGGTTCTGCTCCTGCTTTAATTCACCTCTCCTTGGTAGTGTCTTTCCTCCGTTTTGAAATGGAAATGTTTATTCTGAGCCACTTTATATTGGAAATATGTAACTGTTTTCATGACTTTACAGGAACTGCAGTTAAGAGATCGCCTTGAGTCTCAGTGGAGACTTTTGAATGGCCTTGGGTTGTTAAGACTGTGGGAACCTTTGGACCAAGCGAATTTTGTATCCAGAGATGGACATCAGCTTCGATTCTGAAGTCTATAGGGTTCTATCTTAAGTGTTTGACTTCCAAATTGAGGCAATCTTTTGAAGAATCTTTAGAAGTGGGGGGCTGGTAGTATATAAGCCAGTGGGGGAGCTTTTACAGTTATACCCACTGTGGTTCTGGCCTTTATCCTCTGCTTACTGGTCCATGCTCTATGAGTAGCCACTGCTTTAACCCCTGCCACTGTGGATAGAGATGGTTTGGGCTCATTTCTCCACCGTGAACTAATTTCCCCTTGAAACCTTGAGCTGTAATAAACCATTCCTCTTTTAAGCTGTTTCTATCAGGCATTTTCTTCCACAGCCAGGAGAAGGCTCTCACTATGGAACGAAGATGGCTTTAGAATCATGACTCTTGCGCTTTAGTCTGTCAAGCGCTGAGACTACAAATGCTCACACGCTCAGAGGGATACTCCTTGTGAACGCGTGCCACGCTCACTCTGTGGTTGTGATGCTGCACAGGGGGAATGTTTGGAGTTGATTTACACTTGAAATGTTAGTGATGGGCTTCTTATGAATGATTTTTATTATGTTTAAAAATAAAAAAATTTAAAAAAATCTTAGGCACTTTGTAGAATTAAACTTAACGAAGTCATAGTTGGTATTTTTAAATAAAATTTCTCCTAATTTTCTTAGTGTAAAAAAAAAAAGAAAGAGAAGAAAATGCTAATAAAAATTTGATCTTAAAACATTTTATTCAGAGAATTGCTTTGCATAAAATTTATACATTTAAGTGCCTTCATTAGAAAAGAAGAAACTTTAAAAGAGATTTATTTATTTTTATTTTATGTAGATGGATGAGATACCTGCACTTGTCCGTGCCTGACGAGGCCAGAGGAGGGCATCAAGTCGCCCAGGACGGCGTTACAGATGGCTGTGAGCTGCTGTGTGGGTCCTGAGAGTCAAACCTCCCTCCTGGAGGGGCAGTCAGTGCACTTAGTCACCGCGCCACCTCTCCACTCCTTAGAACAGTCCTTTTATTTTATTTTGTGTTTTGAGGAAGGGCTTCTCTGTGTAGCCCTTGTCTGTCCTGGAACTTGCTCTGTAGACCAGGCTTGCCTTAAAGTCACAGAGATCCACCTACTTCTGTCCCCCAAGTGCTGGGATTAAAGATAAGCTTAAACTCATCTCTGATGAGGAAAAATAAAACCACAGAACAGAAAAAAATGTCCAAAGCAGAAATCAATAAACCCAAAATGTTGCTTGGAATACATTGTTGCATGAGTTCTTTGGGTTTTCTGAGTTTCTTGAATCCAATGAAGAGTTCATAGCAAAACCAAAATGGCTCCGAGAAAAGGAAGAAGGAAAACAAATCCAGAGAGCAAAGCTGGCAATCGCAAATCACGGCTTGCTTTACCACAGTCCTAGGCCAATCAAATTCCTGGGACAGAGTAGAGGTCCCTATGTAGACTCATGCATATTCAGTCAATAACGTCTTTTTCTCAAGATGGTTATCATTGAAACTTAATAGGACAAAATATCTTTCAAAAGAGTGATTCTGGGGAGATTTGATACCTGACTGAGAAAAAGCATTATCGACAAGCCTTGTTCTGCACCTTTCAAGTCTAATCTGTGAAGATTCATAAGTATAGATAGGATGGGAAAATAGAAATATTCTCAGCACCTTGTGCATGAGAAGAATTATCAGGGCACAGAAAGATTTATATACTGGATCCCATTAAAATTTACTAGGATTTCCACTAATCAACAAAAACTTAGAGGAAACTCACCATGAGAATATGTAAAGAAATCCCATTAACCAGTGAAGAAGGGCTTATAACCCACTTAAAAGTGGCAAAATGGCTTGCATGTTGTATTCCTGTTGTGATAAAGCACCTTGTAGAAGAAAGCTTATGTTGTTTACAGTTCCAGAGCAAGTGTACATGAAAGTGGGAAGGCATGCATGGTTACAGGTATCCAGAGAGGAAGCTAAGAGTTCTATCTTCAACCACAATCATGAAGCAAAGAGGGTAAAGTAGAGGTGAGGTGAGGTTAGGAACTCTCGGAGTTTACCCCTGTCCCAAGGATTCCCGTCCTAAGCACCTCCGAACAGTGCTGCCAACTGGGGACCAAGTGTTGAAACACCCCAGCCTATGGGGGTACATTCTCATTCAAACTAACCCACCAGCGGTGTGAGTTTACAAAGAAGACTTGAATGCCCTATACACATATGAAAAGTGATCAAGGTTATTGATCATCTAGAATTGGATTAAAGCCATAGTCACAATACCAAGACAGCTAAAGTCAGGAAGACTGGAGTGCCATTGTTGTTCATTTATATTGCTGGAGTTGTGACTAAAAATAAGTGTAGAAAGCATTGGCAGTTTGTAAGAAAGTTAACTAGTTCACATGTACTTAACTTGTGATATATATATATATATATATATATATATATATATCACAGTATATATCCAAGATACGTAAATGTGTGCCCATATTTAAGGCTTCTGTAAGATAGTCCATACCTGCTTTTTTCATTATCATACTTAAAATGCACGAACGCAAATGTTTATCAGCACGAGAGTAGATGAACCACACAATTAACCACATCAGAATGAAAAAGGGCAAACCACGTTTACACAGTGGTTAAGAGGTGCAACATTGCATCTCTTCATAAGAAGGATAGTTATCTCCTACAAAACATCAGGACAATTATAGTTAACAAGAATTTATTACATTCTGCATGATTCCTGGAAGGGAGAGCTTTAAATGTTCCCCTAAATAAGTCATAAATTCCTTTGGGGTGATGGATATGCCAGTTAATCTAATTCATCATTATACATTGTAGACATGTATTGAGGCACCATACTGTACCCATAAATAGTTAGATCAATTAAAAAGGAACTGCATGAGTGAGTCTTTGAAACATTGTATGGGGAAAGCTATATTTAGAATTGTGTTCCATGGGTAATTTCTTATATAAGAAGTTCAAGAAGAGGCAAAATCAATATGGCGATGATGCAGTTGCAAAGACAGTGCTAATGTTTTGTCTCCCTTTATATTGTGGGTACAGGGTTTGCCAATGTGCATTGAGTTGTACACTTAACATGTGTTTTACTATAAGCAAATATGGCTTTGTAAAACACTATTAGAATATAGGGGGTGTGGAGGTGGCTCAGGGGCTAACAGCATAAGGCTGCTCTTCCAGCGCTCTAGACACAGAATTCCCACCACTCATGTAACTCAACCTCAGGGGGTGTGACACCTTTTTCTGGTCTTCATGGATACTGCATGCATGTGATGTGTATATGTATATATATACACACACTGATGTGTATATGTATATATATATACACACACATATATGTATATATATACATACATATGCATGCAGGCAAAATACCACATACATAAAACAAAATAAATAAAAATCTTCAAAAATAGTATTAATATGAGCTGAGATCATACACACATGTGCAACACACACACGCACACACACGCACACGCACATACTCCTTTGAGTACCAGTTTTTATACTGTTCTTATTTCTCCTCGAAATTGTGCTTATATTACAGTTCCCTTTCAGAATATTATCACTATCTTTCCATTCATGGCATCTCTTTTTAAAGGCCAAGCAATTTAACAATATAGCTGTTTTCTATAGGAATTTTTATGGCTGTGATCTTTTTATAGAGAAGAAGAGTTACAAAAAAAATGAAAACGAGAATTTCTGCTTCTCAGAGCTAGAGAAGCAGCACTTGAATAAGTTATAGTAACACACGGCAAAAAAGCAGTGAGGTGCTGGTACCCGTAAAGCGCATCCGAAGTCTCCGTGATTGCCCCATCAATGTCTATGAAATGTAGGTGATGTCTATATGTAGGTGAGGGCTGGCACAAGTTAGGTCAAGGCCATGATTGGACAGTAAAAAAAAAAAAAAAAAAATAAGGCTGGGACAAAGCTTTTGTAAGGCAGGACAGAAGGAGAAGGAAGGAGAATCAAGATGGAGATGGAGAAGGATGACCCAGTTCCAGGAGGTCTTGAATTGCCAAGGTAGCTGGGACGGATTTCTGTAGGCAAATTTGTTTTGTCTAGGTGGGCGGTTTATGTCCTCATCAATTGGTTGTGAGTTTATTGTGTGGATGTAGTGTGGATTGAGAATTTAACAGATAAATCTGATTGTTGGGTTGCAGTTTGTTGAGTCTTGATTTTAATGGGTTGTTGGGAGTTTACACCGTAACCCTTAGGGGGCGGATGTTGGGAATATAAGCAGAGCTGCGGCAGAGAGAGAGGGCGGCCGCTGCTCGGAGCAGGGGGCGGATGCTGGAAATGTGAGCAGAGTTCACAGTAGGAGAGCTGCGAGATAGGCGGTCTCTCTATGAAGTTGGTGTGGCAGTGGCCCGCCTTGGGAACTAGATGGGTAGAGAGATTGCTGCAGGGCTCAGAGAGAGGCCATCAGCAGTGTGAGATGGGGTGGAGCTTAGCGGGTGAGACGCTTTGTTGACTGAGATGAAAACATCCCACAGGTGCCATGTGGCCCTACGGTGCTGGCTAGCGTGGGATGGAAGAAACCCCCTTTTCTTTTTTACTGCAGCAATGAAACGATATTTATGGATTGAAAAAGTAAAATTGGATGTAGATGTAGATGTATATGACATCTACATCTACAAATTGATATATGCCCCAATTTGCAGATGAATGATTAAGTCGGTCTTTCACAAGACAGATTCAGTGGGGCTCATTCTAGTTCGCCATCAGTGGGTTGAAGAACGAAGGCACAGAGAACACCTAAAAGGAAACTAAAACCATAATGACAAACGTTGGTCAAAGGACAACAGAAAAAAATTCACATCCTTGTCATCAGAAACCTGGGGGGAGTCAAGACGCAGGAGCCGCGTTTGCTGTAATGTGGAAAGGACTTGTGTGCTGGATGAACGCGTTCTCCTGGAATCAAGGTTAAAGTAAGGGCATTTCAGATACAGGATGGTAAGAGAGTAAGTTGCTCCAAGTGTTGCACCGCAGAAATGGAAAAAAATTTATCCTTCAGGCTGAAGGAAAATAATAGGAGAGTTTTGAATCTCCAAGACACATGAAGGAACTCAGAAAGGACAGACGATGGGGTAAGTTGGTCAGGTCACCTCTCAGCCGATGGCTAAATCAGCTTTTCTTTCAACTTTGTCGGAAGTTAAATCTGTCTTAGGTATTTTAACATCCCAAAAAATTTATGTCAGGAGTTTATTGGCTTTTCTAACCTTAAGGCTAATTGCTATTTTTACTGTGGCCTAAGGTGGTTCCAGTGCCCCCAAAGGAAACACTAGAGTAATGTTCAGAGAGGGCAAGAGTACAGCTTCTCAGAACTATGCGGGGTTCATTCACTGAGAAAACTGTACGGCGTGGAGAATTTAGTTTGGCAGTTTGGGGAATGCTGTAGGAGCACAGTGGGAGCCAGCTGACATTTTCTCAGTGACCAGGCACATAAGAGACTATATTTCTGCTGGAGCTCAGTGCCGGGTGCCGCTGCAGGACCGTGTACCACTCTGAAGCCAGCTGAAGACCGTTTTACCTTCCAATTTTGATCTTGACCTTTGCGAGTCCAAAGACTGGACTGAGAGCTCTTACTGCTTAGGTGTGCAGTTTCTGGCCCTCAGTCTTTATGGTTGCCAGTCAGTTGTGTGGGCTCCACAGGGCTCCATCTGTGTAGACATCATGGGTAAACAAAGAGAAGCTCTTCAAGTGTTGGTGGCTTTAAAAAAAAATCTCTGCATTTGACGGCAGCCGGCAGATCGGCAGCAGGTGGTGCCCCCTAGTGTTCCAGCACGTTAGTGCAGGTCTGTGATGGGAAGACATTTGCTTAGCTTTTGGAAGTGTTAACTGCTCTCCTGCTTAAGGCACTGGGACACTTAGCTCTAAGATGAAACTCTTGTGTTTTACCTCGAAGTCAGTTAACTAGGATTTAGTTAGTACGCTTAGTTAGCATTGATGAAACACCATGACCTAAAGCAACCCAGGGAGAAAAGCATTTATTTTAGCTTACAATTCTACAGCACAGTCAATTATCAAAAGAAGTCAGAGCAGGAATTCCGACAAGCCAGGAAGTAATGCAGAGTTCATGGACGAGTGCTGCTTACGGGCTCGCATTCGTGCCTTGCTTTCTCATCGCTCCCAGGACCACTAGCCGAGGGATGGAACTGCCCACAGTGAACGGGGACCTCCCAGGTCAAATCATCCACCAAGACAATGTGTCATACGATTGGTGCACAGGCCAGTCTGGCAGAGGCATCTTTTCAATGGAAGTTACATCTTCCCAAATGACTCTATCTTGCATGAAGGTGTCATAAAATGTAGCACATAGCAGTTAGCATTGCAACTCTGATTCTTGGTGTTTCTAGGACCTTTGGCTCTTAAAGCCGCCTTTGCTGCTTCTGTCAACATCACTGGCAACATCACTGGCAATGGTGTCACCTCTCAACTGCCTCTCCATTGCTGATGCTTTGCGGTGACTCCCTCTCTGCTGCTATCACGGTCTCTAGCAGCTCCCGAGTCTGTCACTGTGGCTGTCATGGCCACTCAGTTTTGGGGTTCAGTGCATCTAAGACTCGGCTGGCTTCCATGATTCTTCTCCAGCTGTTAGGGCAGCCAGCTGCTTTTCCACGTTAGTGGCTGGGCGTCTCGGCCGCTCTCCCATCTCTGCTGAGGCTGTTTCTTTGTGTGTGTTACCTGCTCAGCCCAGTCCACTAAAGATAGGCAAGAAGCCACCGCATCAGATAAGCCTTCTATTGAGACTAACGTGGCAACACCAAAGGGAACAGCAGATGTGGGTGTTTTTCAGCTGCTTCACCACGTGAGCCAAATGGCCTGCGTGTACGTTTAGGCAGGAAAGAAGGTGTTTGTGCCAACCACAGCAAACCTTCCATGGAAGTAAAGGTTTGTGTTGCAAACAGTCATGACGTTGACCCTTTTGCTCCAGTGGTGGTAGCAGTCTCTGTGCTGGGCCACCAGGGAAATTTGCTCCTTGCTCTGGATGGAAGTGTTTTCAGGGCAAGTCCAGCACACGCTGCTGTGAGAAGCCATGGCTGAGTCTACGATCTCAGGGTCCAGAGTAAACAGTTAAGATCCTCTCATGGCATCCTAAAACATCAGGAAGTGTTCTGAGTGGCTGGGGCTGGTAAGGGGACCTCAGCTGACCTTTACTAACAACTACTTTGCTCAAGGCAGCATGACAGGTGCCAGCGGCTGCTAGTTAGGGATTTTAGCTGTCCCACACTCCTTGTAAAGGAGCATGAGTGTTAGAAGGATCCGAAGCTATCTGTATGAAGAAGTTGAAGGACTTAGCATCAGTGCTGATGGAGCTTCTCACAATATTGGAACAGTGTCCACTGCTTTTTTCTTTTAAACAATTCTTAGCACCTTCTCAGCCCACCAGAGAGAAATAGGTCACTTCCATCTGTCTCATTATACTTCAGAAGGGCACACAGAGATGAGGAGGGTACTGGGCACCAACTCGAATGCCTGATATAATTTATTCCCTTGATTAATCAGCAACCACGCACGTCTTTAAGCTCCAAACTAAACGCACACTCAGCAGAAACCGTATGTTCCTGATTAACATCGAGAAATTGTTCCCCATCCCAAACACCTCCTCTTTTCAAAATACTTCTCTTAAATCACAATTCCATCTAGCTAATTCCATGTAGCTAAACACCTGATAACACAATTCACCGTTCACTGGCACTCTTTATGAAGAATAGTGAGAAAAAGAAGAGGGGGCTGTCTACTAACTTTATGCACATCTAGAGGGCAAAAATGGAGGGCATTGATCACAGGACCTATAGCCCTCATTACCTGTTATACCTCAGGCTCCTGTCAGCACCATTATCTGAGGGCATATCTAGCCCTGTGGGGTAGGTTGACTCAGAGGGATCAAGTGTAGAGCATCTTGCTTGGCAACCTGAGCCTGTCGCAGGGCTCCTTCTGAACCTAGCAGCTTTGGAGGGACTGAGTAAATGACCAGAGTGACACAGAGATGAGGAATACATTGACACCAGCATCCAGATGCCTCCTGCATTGTGCACCACATTTGTAGGAGAAACTAGATGAAATAACTTATCCTCTACAGGAATTAGCTCTTAAGTGCCCCACACCACTGGGACCGCAGCAATTTTACTAATACGAAAGAACTCTGAATATTTTTTTTTCAGTTTTATTTCCTACCCTTGGACATGCAAATGCTTGGCAATTGGGAGTAGTTACATTTTTGTTCATTTGTTCCAGGCATCATGATATCAATCAATGGATCAACATGTTTCTTAGTTACTGTTCTGTTGCTGTGAAGAGACACTTTAAAAAGGAAGCATTTAATTGGGGGCTGGCTTATAGTCTCAGAGGGTTAGTCCATGAACATCATGGTGGGGAACATGGTAGCAGGCAGGCAGGCACGGTGCTAGAGTAGTAGCTAAAAGCTGATGTCTGATCCACAGAGGGATGGGGGATGGGGAGGGACGGAGGGAGAGGGAAAGGGAGAGAGGAAGAGAGAGATTGTTGGGTCTGGTGTGGGGTTTTGAGATTTCAAAATGACATCCCTAATGACATACCTCAACCAGCAAGGCCATACCTTCTAATTCTTCCTAAACATACCACCAACAACTAGGAACAAAGCATTCAAGTATATGAGTCTCTGGCGACCATTCTTGTGGGGAAACTCTGTTAATGAATGTCAAAAGTTCACCAGGACCAAAGAGCCTCTGAGCATAGGGTAATATGGGGGACTCCCTTCATTAGCAGGGCTGCTCCTTCTCTGACCTTGTCTGGAGAATTTTAAGCCCCCCCCCAATGTCTCTACCTGAGATTACAGGATCAAGTTCTTTTCCCCTGATAAGAACCTTCTCAGGTTGCACCTGAGATTCCTGAAATGTTTCCCCATGCTAGTGAGGCATGGCGGTATCCTAAGCCCTCAGCCAATGACCTTTGCCTAACCTGGATGTTCCTACCCTCAGAACCCCAAAACTTTACAAGCCTTGAATCACCCAAAGTAAAGTTGATCTGACTTCCCCCAGATGGTCCCAGTTATTCACCTTAGGTACTCACAGGGCTTCCAAAACCAATGGCCAATGAGCTGAGGCAAAATGAGAAGGTTGGACATCAGTCAGAGAAAGGGAGGGGGGGCTCTGGCAGTTAGATGGAGAAGGGAGATTTTTGTCCTGGGCTTAGAGTGGGCAGACAAATGAAACTGAGGAGAGGTAAATAGCCTTGTGGAAGACATAGAATAGAATAAATTGGTTATGTAAATTAAGAGCTATTTGGGAATAAGCCAAAGCTTATGGTTTAGGTATTTATTCATAAATAATTAGTCTCAGAGTTGTTCTGGGAATAATGAGGCCAGGTGGAAAAGCTAGTGGATATAGGAAGTGAGTGGATGACCACAGGAAGAATTCAGGGACCCAATGGGATGCCGTGCAGTGGACTGGGGTTAGCGCCTTTGATCACCTCACTTCCATGAACCCCTACTCTAACTGTGGTCAGTAGATATTTTGGTTCACCTAGAATTTGTCATTTCAGAGCCAACACCTAGTAGTTCCCCCCTGACTCTCAATCTGATTATTGTCTTTCCTCCAAATGCAGTTACCTTTGTCTAAGGTCCTTTAGGGGAAGGTAAGGAGAGAGATTAACTGCACAAACTTTTGGTAGTATTCTGGAGTTCTACAAGGAGACCCAGTCTATCATTCAAAGGGTCTAGAAATACAAAGAGGCCAATACACCAATACACCAATTCACCAATATACCAATACACCAATACACCAATACACCAATACACCAATACACCAATACACCAATTCCTTCAGTGTAGGAACTGGTGGAGAACCTTGACTGTGTTTTACGATTCAGGTTTGAAGTATGTTCCTTGGACCTTGCCCTTTTCTTTTGCACAGATAAAGTGGAACTCTATCCATTTCACTTCTGGGAACAGTATGGCTAACTAACTAAAGTCATTAGATTAGCGCAGGACAAACTATCCTGATTGTTGCCTTGAGTCTGCAATCTGTTACCGTAACCACGCTCACTTGACATTGATGGTTGTGTGCTGTCATTTGGCCCATGGTACCCATGAATACAGTTACTCTAACTGCACTTAAGTAATTCCATTACCACAGTTTCAGTTGTAAGATCTGTAAGGTAGCTTTATAAGAATGCCAGGGATCCTCTCTCATACATTCGATTTCGAGTCACATCTTCTGACTCTCCACCCAGTGGGTGAATAGACATTAAATCATACATTCATTCTAACATTCAGTCTCCCCCAGCCTTTAATTTCTTCCTTATGTGAAACCAAAGAAGGTCCAGAGCATCTAACTCGCTCACTGTGGGAGACCTCCTATGTTTCTGCCAACCAGAGAAGCAAACTGTTAGGGCTTTCTCAGTTCTTAGATACTCTCAGTTCCTCTTCTGTTGCTGTGGTATAAAACCATGACCAAGGCAACTTATAGAAGAAAGAATTTATTTGGGCTTATTGTTGCAAAGGCAAGAGTCTATCACCATCATGGCTGGTAGGCATGGTGTCTGGAGCAAAAAGTTGAGAGCTCACATCTTGAACCACAAGCATGATGAGGACAAAACACTGGAAATGGAGAGAAGCTGGGACACCCTAAAGCCCCATCCTGCACCCACCCCCGGTGACATACTTTCTCAAGCCAGGCCACACCTCCTGTAATCCCAGCATTCAAGAGGAGGTAGAAGGACACTAAGTTCAAGCCCAGCATGCTTGCAGAATGTGTGCGAACCAACTTCAAGTCAACTGCCCTTGAACAGTTTCCCTCTTCAGCGTGGCTGAGTGAGGGGTGTGGAAGCCTAAGGCACTTGCCCATGCAGTTAACTTACCCCTTTAGCATCTTTAGAGCCTAACCTTGCCTGTGCCACTTCCACGGTGCCATGTGCCATGTGCCATGTGCCATGTGCTGTTCCACTTGTGTAGGTCTTGATAGGTCAAGGGACACACAATTCATATGGATAGCTTCAATATCAGGGCACGTAAGGGATATTTCTCAGAAGAAAGGGAATTACTTGGAGAAAAGAACTTTGCTCCAAATTCTAGAGGATTGTGACAATGATTATGTGACAGGGGACTCAGGCTTTTTATGGTGTCTGATTTGCTACAGATGCTTTGGCCATCATTGGAACAGAGAACTCAGAATCGGGACTGGACGAGTGAGCCACTCCATGTTAACGATTTCTAGTCAACAAGATTAGGAGCCTTTCACAGTATACATAGTGGTAATGTTTTAGTTGCATTTTGATTTTAGGTCTATAGATACGGTATTGACTAAATGTCTCTGCAAATTGAAATATTTGGATTCCTGCTCAGTCACATGACTTCTCTGACTTTTAAATTACATCATCCCCTGTTGTCCAGCTCACTATTCTCCTAGTCAGACCACCACCATCTTACTCAGATCAGCTGCTTGCAAGGCATCATTAGAGATGGGTTTGTTTTCTTCTGACATTCTCCCAGAGACAGACAAAGCAGGGGGATTTGTTGGCACCTCACCTGAGAGCCATTTCTCCTAGGCAGTTGTTTGCAACTTTGTCCTAACTGCACATGGCTCTGGTGGCTTGGATTGGGGCTCAAGTACAGAAACTGTGGAAGACTTGGGAAGGGAGCTCCATCTATGTGGTTATAGGGAAGCCACCGTTAATACTAAGTGAAGACTGTCCAGTGTGGTTGCTTTGGGGTAACCCACACTCCTGTAAACAGCTTCTCATCCACTTTCTGTAAGTAAAGCTCAAAAAACTCATGCGTTCCCTGGGAAATTGAACTTTGGTTTATTGTCGAGAAACAGAAAGGTTCAAATCCAGACAATTGTTGACATTGAGCTCTCCCTTGATTTACTAATTAATCAAGAAGAGGAAGGAAAAAAGTTAGTATTTTACTGCTTTTATGGTATAAGTATATCCATTACCAAGGTTTATCCTCTTGTGCCATAAGACCTGTACGAGACAATTATTGGAGAAAATAAGTTTAAAGGCAATGGAGGATCCACACAATACACAAATGCCTCTATTAGTTTTGAATTCAAATAGTTGTAGTTCTTTTGCCTCAAGAGATAGTATGCGAGGAATATCCAGTGCTGTCTTTCCTTCTAGAGTTTTAAATAGTGGGTTATACATATAAGCCTGTTGATCATGTTGAAATTGCACTGGAAATACATGTGTAGCTCAGGAAGCTGCTTGCCCAAGTTCAAATAGGTTGTAAACCAGCGTTTGCATAGGGTCTCCCAAATCCTCATCAGGAAGTGGAGAGAATTCAAGATTAGATTATTATGCTTCAGGGTCATCTTCAGGCAATGGAAGGAAGACACCTTTAAAGGAGGCTCCAGAGAGGAAGCTGAGGGAGTCAGGTCAGTGGTGCTGTTTTTACTTTCGATTTCGCCTGAATGGGGAAAAAAATCTCCTTTTTTGCCTTAAAAAAAACAAATTTAATGTTTGATTATCCAGTTTATACTTGTTCAAGAAATTAGCCTTATCTTCCTAGTGATTAGTATCCTCCTTCTCTTCCTTAAGTATTTTCATAACAGTGTAAATTAGTGCCCAGGTGATCCATATTGAATGGGGATCTTTCCCTCATGTTTACATGTCTTTTCGCTATTCTTTCAGAATGGGTTCCATACTTCTTTATCTAAAGTTCCTTCTTCTGGAAGCCAGGGATTATAATTGTAAACAATGTGCAGTCAATAGCTGTGACTTTAATACTTGTGCTCCTGCTTTCTTTAAAAAGCCTACAAGATCAGCATACAGCAAAGCCTACCCTGGTCCCTGCCCCATTATTCTCACTCACCTCCTTCTCTGAGGGCCCCACTCTCTTATCTCATAACCAACTTCAGTTCCCATCCATGGTGCCACATTTTTACTGCTTTAGAATAGCAGTGGGGCCTAGGAGAAGGGGGGCTAATAAATGAGTCAGATTAAACTCGGATGCAACAGACAATTTTATTCAGAGCACCCAACAATTTATATTCTGAGAGTTAAAAAGAATCACATGAGTAAAGTGTACTATCATAAGGACAAGCTAACGTGTCAAAAACACATTTTTCCATAGAGAAATATAAACAAATAGGAACAGTCAGTTGTAATGAATAATCTGAAGTAAACTCTGGAAGAAACACACATGCGCATGTGCAAACACACACACACACACACACATTCAAAGAACATTTCTGTGTTTTGAAGAAACTGAGATCACAAGACTCTTGTCTTGTTTGCTTGGAGTATTCTCAGAAGCACTCAGAATCCTCCTCACACAACTCCACTCGGGCTGGGTTCTGACAGATAGGGGATTCAACACTGATACTTTCAAGGATTCTTCATTTGAACCCTCAGATCCTACACACAACTTGCTGGAGCTGGTCTTCTCCAGAATGCCCTTTCTCTTCTTCAAGTGTCTTGTTTCCCATTCTGCAAGTCAGGATGATCCACGCACTTGGCATTGGTTTTCAGCACCAACTCTATCCTCTTGCATTCTTCTCTACAACGTAGAGGTGGAAAGTGTGGTAAGCCATATTCCTAGACTCTCTTGCCAACAGGCTTCTATTTTGGATTCTGTCAATGAGAGTCATGTGTAAGGTAATGGAAAGAAAGGAGGATAGGATGGGAACTGAAAAGTAGTCATCTTCCTGTGGATCTCATAGCAGCATCAGAGGCAGCAGACCCTAGGGGTGGTGGTAGCTGTTGCATGCTGTCTCCAATAGCTGCTAGTCCTAAAATATAAAGCCAGAGAAGGGTAGCAGACTGTCTCTGTGGTGAGACTGGAGGCTTCTAGATAGAGGGTATATAACCTACACCCCCTCTTTTACTTCTACCCACACATAATTGTATTATTTCTTTTTTTTTTAAGATTTATTTATTTTGTATATGAGTACACTGTAGCTGTCTTCTGACACACCAGAAGAGGGCATCGGATTCCATTACAGATGGTTGTGAGCCACCATGTGGTTGCTGGGATTTGAACTCAGGACCTCTGGAAGAGCAGTCAGTGCTCTTAACCACTGAGCCATCTCTCCAGCCCCCAATTGTATTATTTCTTATGTCAACATTCTTTACACTGAAATACTTATGGTAGGCTTTTTAATACTGCATTCACATTAAGAATGCTTCCAGGAGGGGCCGGAGAGATGGCTCAATGGTTAAGAGCACTGACTGCTCTTCCAGGGGTCCTGAGTTCAATTCCCAGCAACCACATGGTGACTCACAACCATCTGTAATGGGATCTGATGCCCTCTTCTAGTGTGTCTGAAGACAGATACAGCATATTCATATAAATAAAAACAAATAAAGCTTAAGAATGCTTCTAGGAAACAGTCTTCCTAAGTGGTACAAGCTATCTGAACTGAGAGAGCTGGATGGTATGTGCGTGCGTAATGGAATTACAGAGAGTGTGTGGTAATATTAGAGCCCGTAGAAGGTGGGAATCTGGGAACTTGTGATGTACGAGAGTGAAACAGGCTCAAAACTATCAACAGCCTTTCTCTGAAATAAAGTTTCTATTTAAATTCAGCTCTGGAGTATCATAGACCTCTGTGTGGGGTGAAGACTACAGTATGGTGAACAGGCTGCTGTTGATGACTACAGCTGGAAGCTTACAGGAAGAGTGTGACAGACTTGGGTATTCTCTTCCTCATTGAAGTCAGGCCAGATGACCAAAAAAACCACTTGAACAACATTAAATCCACTTGAACAACATTAAATCAAAACACAAAACCATTAGAACAACAAAACCTCTGACTGTGTTAGACACTTTGTCCCTGTGATAAGCATCTGAGAAAATCCACTTCAGAGAAGAAAAGATTTCTTCTCTCACAGTTCTGAAAGTTTCTACCAATGGTTGGTTCATTCCTTACTTCTGGAAACAAAACATCATGGCAGAGTGGCATTTTGGAGCATCGATGCTCTGGTTATCCAGAGACAGACAAGGGCAAGGAGGAGCAGGAGAGAGAGAGAACAGAAAACAGATACCTTTCACGGAAAACACATTCCAATCAGATTCCACTGCCCACCCCCTCCCAGTAACTCCATCAGATTATAAGTCCATTGATGAAACAATTCATTGATAGAACAGAGCCCTCAAAATCGAACCACTGCTCAATGAGAAAATCATCCCACTGGAGACTGAGACTTCAACACAAAGCGTCCCCCAGACACTCTACGCACCATAACACTGTGAAATATACAATTACAAAATAAATGATAAGTCCAAAATTTCATCAGGTCTCTTATTAATATAAGAATTAATATAAGAATTGATGAAACCCTTTTAACAAGAATAAGAAAATACAACTAGATTTGCACAAGTACTAGAACATTAAATTTTTTCCATTGGTTAAAGCAAAGCGCTCCTACAATCCACAAACTCAGAGAAGCTAAGTAACAAGGAGGGCTCAAGGGTACTGACGAGTTTCTCTGGGAAGGGAAAGTAGATGGAGGGGTGGTACACAGAGATGGAAACAGGAGGGATCAGGTCAGAAGGAGGGAAGTTTACAGGAAAAACATGATGGGCTCGGGTAGTCTATTCTTCACTGAAGTCAGGCCAAACAACCAAAAATTGGAGGCTGGAGGTTAAAGACCCCCTTTTCTCTAAAGGAAGTCATACAAGCCTAAGGTCTACTACTATAGAAGTAAGTTTTACGGTCCACCGACTCTGAGCTAAAAACAGGCCCGGACGAGCCCAGACACGCCCAGGCCCATAGGGCTCGCCGTTAAAACTAACAGACCATAAAAGGAAAAAAAAAATACAGAACAAGCCCGGGGTATCGGATCTGACTCACAGGCCATCTGGCAGGAAGAGATAAGCCCCTGACATTCCAGACGCCTCGGCCGGCACGTATACTTTTGCCATGTTTTAACCTCATTTGAATATGCTTGAATTAGCCAATTGTATACCTATACCTCTATACCTCATTTGAATATGTTGAAGTAACCAATCGGGTGTAGCTGTACATCCACACCTCATTTGAATCCACCAATCAAGTCCCCATAACCATGCATCTGCTTCTGTAAGCCTGCTTCTGCTCCCCAGAACCCTATAAAAACCCGTCTCTGGTTCTGCTAGGCGCGCCAGTCCTCTCGAGTTGACTGAGACGCCCGCAGGTACCTGTGTTCCTGAACAATAAACCCTCTTGCTGATTGCATCCAGTGGTCTCGGCCTGGGCTGGTCATTGGGCTGGGGGATCTCCCTCCCGAGGGAAGATTCTCTCTGAGGATCTTTCAGAGGGAAAAGAGAAGAAGGAGGGAGAGAATATTGTGGGGTGGCATCTCAGAGATGAGCTAGAAAACTAGTGCAATAGAAACTTCCAGAAATCAAAGTGGGTAACCCTAGCTAAGACTCCTATCAATGGGGGATATAGAGCCTGAACCAGCCTTTTCCTCTGGTCTCCCCTACAGGACTTGTAGACATTTTAAATCTTAATTTGGGTTTCTATCCCGCCTTTATCATTTGGTTCCTGGATAAAAGGCACACAACCTTTACTATTTACAATAACCCTTAAATGGCACAAGAGCTGGGCAGATATACACCCTCTGTGCTATTCGAATCTACTTTCCTATTGAAAACCCCAAGATATAACTTATTATGTTTCAAAGACTTCTAGTAGAGGGATTGGGACATCAACCCAGCCACAAAACCTTTGACCTACAATTTGTCCTGCCTCTAAGATGTGTTGAGGTAAAGGTGTTGCAGAAATTGTGGGAGTGGCCAACCATCTTAAGATCCATGCCATGAGAGGGAGCCCATCCCTGACACTGCCTGAAAGGCCCAGAGATCTAGGATAGAATCAAACAAGACTGGCAAAAAAAAAAAAAAAAAAAAAAAGTCGATGAAAAGATTTCTTTTCTTTTTTTTCCCCATCTTTATTAGCTTGAGTATTTATTTACATTTCGATTGTTATTCCCCTTCCCAGTTTGCCAACATTCCCCCTAACCCCCTCCCCTTCTATATTGGTGTTCCCTCCCCACCTCCCCCATTACCGCTCTCCCCCAACAATCACTGGGGTTCAGTCTTGGCAGGACCAAGGGCTTCCCCTTCCACTGGTGCTCTTACTAGGCTATTCATTTGCTACCTATGAGGTTGGAGCCCAGGGTCAGTCCATGTATAGTCTTTGGGTAGTGGCTTAGTCCCTGGAAGCTCTGGTTGGTTGGCACTGTTGTTCATATGGGGTCTCGAGCCCCTTCAAGCTCTTCCAGTCCTTTCTCTGATTCCTTCAATGGGGGTCCCATTGTCAGTTCAGTGGTTTGCTGCTGGCATTTGCCTCTGTATTTGCTGTATTCTGGCTGTGTCTCTCAGGAGAGATCTACATCCGGTTCCTGTTGGCCTGCACTTCTTTGCTTCATCCATCTTATCTAATTGGGTGGCTGTATATGTATGGGCCACATGTGGGGCAATTTCTAATGATATTCTACTATACTTATAGATTGGTGCCTAGCCTAACTGTCATCAGAGGGGCTTCATCCAGAAATTGATGGAAACAGATGCAGAGATCCACAGCCAAACATTAGGCAGGGCTTGGGAACTCCTGCAGAAGAGGGAGAGGAAAGAATTGTAGGAGCCAGAGAGGTCAACAATACTATGAGAAAACCTAGAGAATCAACTAACCTTGGCTCATAGGAGTTCACAGAGCCTGAACTGATAACCAGGGAGCCTGCAAGGGACTAACCTAGGTAGTTCTAGTCCCAACAGTGGGAGCAGGAGTTGTCTCTGATTCTTTGCTGGCTTTTGGGACCCTTTTCCTCATACCAAGTTCTCATCCAGCCTTAATACAAGGGCAGGTGTCTTACTGCAATTTTATTTGCTATGTTTGGTTGCTATCCAAAGGGAACCTGACCTTTTCTTAACAGAGAGGAGCAGAAGTGGATTGAGGGGCATGGTAGAGGTAGGAGGGACTGAGAGGAGGGGAGGGAGGGGAAATTATAGTCACGATGTAAAACAAGACTTTTTAAAAAGAACTAACAAAATTAAAAAAAATTCCATTGACACCCCCTTTGCCCTCAGAGGAGCCCTTCCCCCACTCTCTGAGGAAACCCACTTGGAATCATCAATTGTCTTATAAGTAATACAGATTCTATTTAAGGTGCTCATCCATACTGAATTCGGTGTGTAATAAAGATGCTTGCCCACACATGACAGCACTGTTTGTCAGGGCCAAGTTATAAAATCAGCCTTGGGCATGCGTCAGTGTATGGATAAGGGAATGTGGTATAGATACACATTTGAGTACCATTCAGCCATTGAAAATTGAAATTCTGTCATTTGTGGGAAAATGGAAGGAACTAGAGATCATCATATATAAGAAATAAGCCAGGCTCAGAAAGATAATTATCACAGTTTTCTCTTGTATGTGGAATGTAGACATTTTATAATGGCATCAAAGTAGAAGGGAGACTACTTGGCAAAGGGGAGACCAGAAGACAAAGGAAGGAGAACAAGAAAGAATGATGGGGTAATCATGATCCAAGAACATTGTTCCCATGCTTGAAAATGTCAGGGTGAACCCATTATTTTGTACAAATAATATATACAAATGAAAGTATGAGTAGCGACACAAAGTGCCCTTTGGAGGTTTGCCAGATTTATTTCAAAATAGAATGTCAAGGATTCAACATTTTCGAAAGAAACATTGTTGCTATGCATCTTAGTGGACTTTTCAGACGCTGGACCAAGACGCTGGACCAAAGAGGAGAGGCACTGCTCACCCGTCTGAGTGTTCTTACGTGAATGCAATCAACAGGAATTCTAAGCCAAGGTGTTATCACCAGTAGCTTGGAGTTTCTCTGTTTCTTTGTTTGACTTTATAATAGCAATAAAAAATGACATGCCAAATGATCTCTGGATTACATAAAGGATGGCATGAAGTAGAAGCTTGGAAAGTTGGTTGGATGGTGTTTTGCTGGGGCAGACATGTGAAGGAGTGTTTAGCTGATGTGGACACAGGTGAAAGACTAAGGCAGACTCATGAAGGAGCGTCTAGCTGAAGCAGACACAGGAGAGAGGATGTTCCACTAAAGCAAGCACGTGAAAGGACATGTGGTGAAGGATTCTCGGTTAACAACATGCATGTATTGGTCTGCCTCACATTGCGTACTTGAGCTGCATTTGTTGGGACTGCATAGAGAGAAATGCACCAAAATCATCGGGTGGTGTGCTGCAGTTTCTCGACGATTCCTCGGACTCGGGCTGATTGGCACAGTGATGTCAACTGAGACATGCACGTGCTGAGGCAAGACATGTGGAGGACACGTGATGTTTGGAGGGTAGAATAATATCTACAGGCAGACATTTATTTTATTGATGGCTCATCTAAGAGTATAAGAGGGATTCATGGTCCAGATATTCATCAATCTATTAATATTTCCTTTTCCTCAGTCCAACAGGTGAAGCTGCCTGCTTGGATCCATCTATTACAGTTAGCTCATACGCCTTTAAATATTGCTTCAGATTCTGCTTAGGTTGTAGGGTTATTTCCAGCATTAGACTAATATTTATGCACATTCTAACCACCCTGGTTTTATTGCAGAAGGAAACAAGCAAGCTAGTGCATTAACCTGCTTTGTTTTTACTTCTGCAGAAGAAAATTGGAAAGGGATATGGATGTGTTACTGCAGATGGGTCTGCTGAAACATGAATTCTTCTTTGGCTTCTCTGGCCATAGGCCATTGAGGACAATAGTGGAGGGCAAGGAGACAATGGAAGTTGGCAGAAAGATAGCAAACCTCCAGCTAACGGGCAAAGGAGATACAGACCACATCATCAGAAGTCAAGTCTGCCCACCAGGGGCCAAGCTAAGGCCATGTGCACAAGGGAGAAGTTAGTCTATGAGTCCCTTGTCACCTGAAAATCTTTTTCTGGCAATGCTATCTGCTTTGACCTATGCATCTGCAGCGAGTGCATTAATCTGTATACTGTATGTATTATGTTCCTCATGCTCCTTTGCTTCAACTTGTAGACTGAATGAATACAGCTCCTGTTATCTTTACTAATGACCCTGTTATGACTGGACCTGGGAGCCATAATAGACTCATTCATTTCATATGGAGAAGGGACTGCATTTAATTTTCCTTGGGATTTAAATCATTTCCTATTTGCATAGGACATAGTGACATTTGTATTCTAATTAAAGGCAACTACGGGCTTCTGTTCTTGAAGACACCAGAGCTAGTAATTATATGTGTCTTTTTCAAGCTATTCCTTAGATTGTTTTTTTCTTATCCAAATAATAATGTAACCAATAGTATTAGACAGTTTGGATTCCTGTTCTTGGTGGCAGAGTATACAGACCGTGCTTTTACTGTTCTAGTGTTTTTCATTATATTTATAATTTGCTTGCTTATAGAATATTTACACATCAAATGACAGATTTATCTACAACATCTCAAACCAAAACCACTCTGGATAGCCTGTGTTTCAAAATAAAGGAGGAGGAGAAGTCAGAATATGGCCCAAGAATGGAGTCATGTGTGGAGAATCCTGAGTGTTTCTGAGAAAACTGCAAGAAAACAACACATGAGTCATGTCCTCAGTTTCTTCAAAACTTGGAATTGTCCTTGGAATGTGTTTTTGTGCTCCTCCAAGCTCTAGTAGATAGTGAGTTTTCTTCATGTTCTTCGTTGTAGCTGGCTATTGTCATTTGTTTATATGTTTCTATGGAAAAATATGTTTCTGTCATATTCAGCTTGCTCTTGTAATTGCACACTTTACTCATGTGACTCTTCTTAGCTCTCAGAATATAAATTGTCAGATGCTCTGAATAAAGTTGGCTATTGTGTCAAACTTTAGTCTGATTCATTTATTGGAACCATTCTCCAAGGTGCCGTCACCTCTGCAGGGGACTGTGAGGCCCCGTTTGAAGACTTGTGGTTGAGGCATGTCTAATGCATGGCCCATTGGACACATGCATCCTAGGGTAGCTATGAATGGGTGCAGCTAAACACAAAACCATAGATGGACTTAATTGTTCCGAGTTTTTGTGATTCTCTTTTTGAAACTTGATTATGTGGTTCTGGAGCATGAACTTTGTAAATGACAATGTCGTATAGCAAGGACAGAATGTTGGATTACTCTCTAGGCGTTGTTACTGTTAGGGAATGCGCTCCAATCAGCTTTCCCAGAGCACCTTTGACCTCCTTGTTTCTCAGGCTGTAAATGATGGGGTTCAACATGGGGGTCACAACACAGAAGAGCACAGACACCAATATGTCCATGTCCAGGGAGTAGCCTTCCCTGGGTCTGTCATAGTTGAAGTTGGCTGTTCCATAAAAGACTACCACCACAGTGAGGTGCGAGGCACAGGTGGAGAAGGCCTTTCTCCTGCCCTGAGCAGAGGGAATCCTCAGGATGGCAGAGATGATGAAAATGTAGGAGCCTGCAGTGAACAGGCAGGGGCTCAGGCCAATGGTGGCACTGGCCACGTGGAGGACAGATTCGTTGACAGAGGTGTCTGAGCAGGAGAGCTTCAGGAGCAGTGGGATGTCACAGAGAAAGTGGCTGATCTGGTTGGGGCCACACAGAGTGAGTGTGGTTGCCAGTGCTGTGTGAGTCACAGAATTCACCAAGCCACAGAGCCAGGACCCAATCACCAAGCAGATACAGACCCTTGTGCTCATGAGAACTGGATACCGAAGAGGGTAGCAAATGGCCACATAGCGGTCATAAGCCATGGCGGCCAACAAAACACATTCGGTTCCAGCACATGTCACAAAGAAGAAGATCTGGGAGAGGCAGCCCTCATAGGAGATGGTCTTCTTCTCCCGGAAGAAGTTCATTAGCATGGCCGGAATGGTGGTGGACGTGTAGCAGATGTCCAGGAAGCTCAAGTTGCTGAGGAAATAGTACATGGGAGTGTGCAGAGCAGGGCTGACCCTGGTGGCCACCATCATGAGTGTGTTCCCCAGGAGAGTTGTCAGGTAAATGACCAGGAAGACCAGGAAGAAGAAGCCCCGTAGGCTGGAGTGGTTGGAGAATCCCAGGAAGAGGAATTCTGTGACACGTGTTTGATTGGTCACTTCAAATGGAGTCATTGCTACAAACAGAGAACAAAGGACTGAGAGTAGGTATGTTCTGAAGACAGTCAAGCACGGTTCTGAGTTTCCAGACCCATGTCCAGTGGCATCAGATATACAGCAGTTTGAGCTATAGAGTGAGGTTTAGAAGACAGTGTCCCCTTATTTCTCAGGGTTTTACATGGCTGCTAATTGGGCAAAATGTACAGTAAATTGCTAACCTCTGCCTTTCTCTGGGTCTGCCATATCTCATTTCTAACCCAGAAGATTGCTGTTGTATTCTTCTTTGCATGCATCTTGTTTATTTTAATTAATACATTCTCATTGTGAAAAATTAAGACTAACAGTGAAAACAGACCCATGTATGGAACATATGCTGCCTTCCAGTGTATTCCTTTATCATCTTTCTTCCCTTATATTCATCTTTTAATCTAATTATGTGTTTAAAATATCAGGAGCGCAAATTCCCAAGGTTGTGTTGTACTTTATAACACAAAAGAAATCCCATCTCCTTATCCACTAAACACTCAGACGCTCCCTTCCTCTTGTAGGACCTTGGGAGGAGAACGGGCACGCAGAAGCTTACGTGAACGCTTCTGACTGCTTCTCCAGAGCGGAATTTTAAGTCAGCCTTTTAAATGAGTTGATGTCATCTCTTTCAGTGGGAACCTTGATCTTTTCAGCATTTGTAAGAAATTTTAACAAGTCACTAATGTTCTCTGAAGCCTCTTGACTTCCCTCGGAGTCATTGCTAGAACTTCTGTTTTTGCTGATTTCCTGTCAGCCTTGGAGGTAAGAGACAGTAGGCAGTAGGAACTGTGGATTTCTGGTCTCGATGTTACTTGAAGTCCCACACCCGTTGTTTGTTGACAGTGAGGGAGGTCCCTGCTCCATTCCTCAGTCTGTTCACTGTGTTGTGATAGGAACATAATTGTTGGGGAAAGCAGTATGAGCTTATGTTAATCACCTGTGACCCTGACATGACACTTGCTCAGTATTCTTCACTGAGTTGGAAAGCCCCTTCTATGCTGATTTTAAAAGCAGCGTTTGTGCTTGTGTGTTTTGGTGTAGGGAAAACGCATCAGACTTAGCTCTCAACTCCTGAGATCCGCATGCTGCCACATTTACTAACGAGCTTTTTCTTTTTTGAAATCATGAGTGCATATTGAAATTTTAAAAATATTATCTTGATATACTGGGATGGTTTTTGTTTCTTTGTAGCACATTCATGTTCTATGGATTGAACTTTTGAATATTGGACCAGCCTTGCATTCCCAGGCTTGAACTCAGTGGCTGTTTTATATCATCCTTCCAACATGCTCCTCACGTCAGTTTGCTGATTTGGCGAAATCCTTATATTCATGAGAAATGATACAGGTATATAATTTTTTCTTGTAACATATTCGCTAGATTTTGTTATGAGGAAAATCTGCCTGTATGAAAAGGTCTTGGGAGTTTCTTTTGATTTTTCTCACAGAGATTATATACATTTACTATTTTTCATTGTATGCCTGTTTAAATTATCGAATAAGTCACAGGTAGTTGGTAGGTGTTGTTTTGGAAAGCTTTAAGCTTCTAATTCAAGTTCTCAGACATTCACAGCACTACATAGGCTGTTTCCTCCCGGGCCATCCTGCGTGTGTTGGGTATGTTGAAGGCTGATGAGCACAGTGTGTGTGCATCATGGCCCATGGTTGTGTGTTTAATGTAGTGTTAGTACATTACTACCTCTCACTCATTCCTCATGCTTATAAGACTTTGTGTCTTAATACTTTTAAATAACTTGGATAAATTGTTAATTAATACGATTAATATTTTAAAAGAACTAGTTTATCATTGATTTTTTTTTGTTGCTTCTCTAATAATTGTCATTTCTTTGCTTTGTTTTAATTTGTCTTTCTCTGAGGCTTTCTGACTTTAGATAACAGGTTTATCTCGGTCTTTTCCAGTGCTGAGAACCACACTCAGAGTCTTGCACGTGCTAGGTGAGTGCTGGGCCACTGGGCTAGCACAAGTTCTTATTGTGTAACCTCAATTACCATGTAGCCCAAGCTGGCCTTAGACTGTCGCCTCCCTGCCTCAGCCATCTCAATTCCAGGATCACAAGTACAGAAATTACATCACGTTTGGCTAAATATAAGCTTAAAGATTAACATTAAACATATCAATTTGGACAGATTATTTTGATTCAGTCCAAAATATTTAAAAGTTTTCTTCGAAATGCTTCCCTTTGCCTCACAGATTATTTTTTTTTTCTTTTCTTTTCTTTTTTTCAGAGCTGAGGACCGAACCCAGGACCTTGTGCTTGCTAGGCAAGCGCTCTACCACTGAGCTAAATCCCCAGCCCCCCACTGATTATTTTTAAGTCTATTGTTTGCTGTCTCAATAGTTAGACATTTCTACATACCTTTCTTTTGCTGTTACCCCGCGATAGGTGAAGAGCTTCCTTTCAAATTTCTCCTAGGCTCTGTTTGTGGTACCCTTGCTCAGTTGTTTGCAGGAGAAGACCTGACTCTTGCGTGGTTGGGCCTCTTCAGAGTTAACAGGGCAGGTTACTCGGTGCCTCAGGGAAGGTCATGACACTGCCCCGCTGCTGACAGAGTTTTGATGACAGTTTTGCTGTAGTTCTTCTGCATGGTGCTCTGTTGGTTAGCTTTCTCTTCACCTGTCTAAGATTTTTCTTTCCTTTTCTTCCTTTCTTCCTCATTCATTCATTCATTCATTCGTTCATTTTTGAGCAGTTACTGCACAACATACCGAGGTCTTTTCAGTGATCCTGTGTGGTGGTATCTGTCACCAATTTTGAAAAGTCCTCAGCCATTATTTCTTCAACTATTTCTTTTGCTGTGTTAACCTTTCTTCCCCTTCTGAAATCATAATTCTGTGCGTTTTTGACAGCTTAGCATTACACCACATCTCTTGTACATTTGATTTTTTAAAGCCTTTCCCTCTGCACTCTGGGTGATTTCTGCTGGCTTGTCTTTATGTCTGCCAGAACTTCCTTCTCCTTGTCGGTTTTGCCAGCACATCTGTTACCTCTCTTCCTGTGCTGCTCCTCTCCGTTAGATATTTAAAGAGTTTTTATTTCTTTTGAAATTACCCACTTCATCTTCTACGCTCTTTAGCTTTTCCATGGAAGCGATTAGCTTATTAATTATTAGTCAAAAGTCTTTATCAAAGAGCCTGAAAGCCTTCCACAGTTTAGTCTAGTCTGCCTCGCCTGTTCTCTCTTTAGACGATTTTCCTTACTTTTAAAAATGCACCATAGCTTTTGGTTTAAAATTAGTCATATTGTAAAAGATCCCAAGGTTATGGTTTTTTTCCTTGAAGTTACTCTTCCTTCTTTAGACTTTTTTTTTCTTTGAGATTTGGTCTAGACAGCAGCTGGGTTGAGTTTGAAGTTTGTTGTTCCTCTGTCACTCTGACTGTGTCACAAGCGTCACTTACAATGACTCTTTACTCTTAGGGATACACTAGGGTATCCACATGCTTTCTTGCACTTGGACTGGGTTATTCCAGTTTTCACAGCTCTCCAGAGATAGTGTGTTTGGTAGTCTGTTTCTCATCAGAGGAGGGAAGGGTTCTGTTGTTCTGGGTGAGCCTTGGTCTCGGATGCTTTGTACAAGTAATCCTTTACCTTCTCCAGCTATAGCACCGGGCACAGAGCATTCCTCCCCTCCCTCAGGGCTAGGACTTGTTATCCCCTCTATGTCCTTCCTCACATGCCGTGACCTTCACAGTAACTCAAGGTGGCAATTTCTGTTACTTGTATCATGTTAGGTTCTAAAGGAAAAATATAGGAAATATGGCTGATAGGAATCTTGCCTATGGTGAGTCTTCCTCCTCAGCCTCTACAAGAAACAGTGCTTTGAGGGACACATTCTCAGTATATCTCCCTCTATGCGTCCCATATCCCCAGTGAGCACTTGGTGGAATTCATAGAGAAAAATTTAAAAGTACACACAAACCATCTCAGATGGCTCACAAGGATTCATGTTCTGATGCTAATCTGTAGTCTAGTAATTCACCAAGTATTCTTAATTAAGCCTTATTAGCTTATGTGGCACTTACTTCTAGGTAAAATATGCATGGATTATTTTAGTTGCTGGTGTCTCCCCAGATTTCAGTATAGTTATTTGCTTTGAAATCTCAATTCTCCAATAAAGGCAAGAAGAGTTATTGATATGAAATTTTATCAGACTTTTTTGGGTTGTTATAATGATGGAAACACATTGTTTTCTGGATCTCCACAGTAGAATCAAAGTCTATGCTATCATTTTTGAAAATTACTTAGCAATTTCCAAAAAGTTTTATATATATATATATACATATATAAATACATATATGTTATATATATGTGTGTATATATATATGTATATATATAGTTACTCTACTACTTTATGATTTCACTCTTAAAATGATATCAATAAAATGAACAGGTCACAGAAAATCATATATGACAACCTTCAGTAGCCTAAGAGAATGGTATGTCCATCAACAGAGGAACAGACAACAAATTATACTATAAAGTAGAAAAATGCAATTCTAAAAACCCCACAAAAATTCTAAAACATTAATAGCATTGTAAGTCTAAACAGTTTTTGTTGGCTGAAAGAAGCCAGGTACAAAAGAACAGACGCTATATTTTTCTCTTAAATGAAGTTCAAGAATAGGTAGATCTAAGCTATGATGACCAAGAAAGGACTTGGTCATTTCTGGAACTTGGAAGTGGTATTACTTAGAAAAGAGAATGAAGGTGTTTTCTAGATTGAGGAAAATATTCTTTATTTTAATGTTTGTAGTTTATATATGTAAGAATTTATCAATGTATGCCTTTATAATTTTACTGAATAAGTATAATTTAAATGTTATATTAAAAAATAGGAAGTAATTTTTAGTGCAGTTTCCTCTCAAGATTGGTTGTACCCAGGCTTAGCTGTTGTTTGTTTTGGTTTTTCTTTTTGTGTTATTAACACTTTCCTTTTTTGTTATTATTTCTTTCTCTTCTACTATAATTCAATATGTATCATATTTTATAATGAGAACTACTTTTTTCCTGACAATGGCCAATTTGGAGAATGTGATCGGTGAGCAAGCAAATGGGATTTGGGTAACAAATGCAAAAGCATGGTCATATATTTTTGTTTGTTTACGTGTATGTGTGTGTGTGTGTGTGTGTGTGTGTGTGTGTGTGTGTGTGTGTGTGCATGTGTGCATGCATGTTGTGCACTCTCCATTGATTGAGCGAGTCATGTCTAAGAACACCAGTCCATAGCTAGGGGGAGGTATGTGGGCCTCCCAGGCGATATTGATGTGGAAATCTCAAGAAAAACAGTCTGGATCTATCCAGCTAAGGCCAAGACAATTCAAAAGCATGTCTGCTGGCTTGACTGCTACAGAAGTGAGGACCCTGAGGTCTCTGGGAAAACCAGTGAACTTCTGTGAGAACTGCATGGCCTCTAGAGTCTGGGTTTTGGAAGCCCCTGCCACACTGTTGCATACATATAGAATCCTGCTAGTTTTCCAGGAGTTGGGTGCCACTATATTTCATATATAAGTTATGTTAACTTTATATTTATATAAATTACTATACTTGTACTAACTCTTAGCAGCCTTTTGGGTTATGCTCAAGAAGAGCCTCATTGGTGCCCACCCAGAGCAGGTGACAGGCAATCAGTCCCTTGTGTATAGAACCAAAATATGTGAAACTGTGTCAGGCCTGTCTTTCTGGACCAAGTCAGAAAGTCTGCTATAGGGACTTGCAAAGAATTATCCCTCCTGCCTGGGCAGCTGAGTAATGTCTTCCTGGAAGCCAAGCTTTGGCGTACCTCAGGCAGGAATACAGAATATCAACCAAAGGGGACTGGGGACAACGGTTTAGATGTGGGCAGATTGAAAGCAGGGACACCTGTGGGAAATATCTTGTGTTTTAGAAAGTCATCAGCTTTGAGAACATGAAAACAAACAATCCTGCAAGTCTAGAAAATGCACAAACATCCATTCATTAAATCTTGCATGAAATTGTGAAACCCAATGACCAGAGTCCCTCATAGTTCCAGTGCTTGGGATATAAACTGCTTTATTTAGTTCAAGAGAATCTTCTGAATGCTAAAACCAGAGCAAAATGAAATGGTCTGTAACTAAAAGTATAGCATTTGGGAGCTTGGGGAGGAAAATAAAAACCAAATAAACAAAGTTGGAAGCACTTTAGAGTCCATGAGGAAGGCACCAGTCAGTTTGGGATCACTCATTAAGACGGGCATCACGAGAGAGTAGTGGGTTTAGGGGGATACGGTAGATTAGATTTGAGTGATGCTAAATGCTAGTCCGTATGGGATAGTCACAAAAATGACTTCCAGACAGGCTAGGATTGCAGATGTAAGTTTCAGATCGATTGTGTCAAAGGTAACTGCCAGTATCAGTGTACGGCGCTAGAGAGAGCATACGGGGCAATTGGAGAGGGAGGCCAAGGTGGGAGCCGAGATCATAACATTTGTAATGAAGGTACTGAGCCTGGATGTGCCTGGGAGGAACTAAAAATGCCACGTTGTCTAGGTTAGGTGTGTGCATTGCATCCTCTAATAATCTCCCTGACTAACGAGCATTTCCTTGTTAGCCTTGACCAACAGCCAGTCAACTCCGAACCTGCCTGGGACCTGCGTGTCCTCTCATTCTCCTGTCACGTGTGTGTTTTTTGTTTTCTCTGCCTGCTGCACAGACACATTTCAAGTCATTCCAAAATCAGTGTTAGGTATTCGTTTCGTTTACACTTTCCATATGAAAAATAAAGACAGGACACCTTCCGGTGGTATAGGATTGCCCAGAATTCACCATATTCTCTGCAAAGGTGTATCACACCGTCTCCCTCTAGGTCTTATTACTAAGGGGAGATCTTCCTATGAGCTGTGGAAATCGAGACTGGGAACGTGAAAGTAAGAATTTGGGGTTCAAAAAATATGATTCTTTCTCTTGTTTGGTTTGAGGTGAGTCCTCACTGCAGCCACGGCTGGCCCAGGCCTACGAATCCTTCCGCATCAGCCCCTGGGATTAGAATACAGTTTGTAAAGTTACACATTCTATCTACTGGAAGGTTATAGGAAACTGCTAATCAATTCCAGTCCATTCCTGAGGACTAGCTTCATGAGACATTATTGATCTGTATCTCCGTGTAGGTTTTTCCCCATTGGTTTGATTAGCTAATCTAACTTCTCCCGGGCCAGGCATGAGATGAGTTTGGTGATGACATCCAGCCCTTCTTCCTTATCCCTGATGGTGGTTCTATCAGCATAGGGCAACTAGGCTGAACTATCGTCATCAACAAACGTCACCTCTTCTATAGAACACTCAGAAGATCACACTCGATCCTTGGAATTTCCCTGCTGCTGCACCTGATCAGAAGCCTTGATGGAGAGCAGTCTATGTGGGATAGTGACCTTACTTTTCATAGTCACAGGGGCTCTACTGAAGAAAGGTGAATCTGAGATCAAGTTTTCTTTTCGTCACTAGAAGTCCAATGCGCTATCCATTGCGCCACAGAACCACCTGAGATTGAGTTTTCTTAGGGTGATTCGGTATAGGTAACTGCCTGGCTTCTTGAAAAAAAGAGAAAAGTCTTGTATAATAGTCTAAAAGATGTATTTTTTTTAAACATCAAAATTAAATTTCGTATAACCATCCAACCAAAACTCAGTATGCAACTTTGAAAAGCTATGCTATATGTCCCTGAATTTACCTAGGATTTTCTACACTGAATATAGAGTAGGGAACCCAGTAAGTAAGAATACCATGATAACATTTTGTGTGAATCATCTTTATGACATAACACACGCCGACTCTCTTGGGTATGTAAGACCCTACGAAACGATGTACCATTCCCATTTCACAAATAAAGAGAGACTGCGGTACAGAGAGGGTTCATTTCATAGCAATCAAGACTTATGACAATATTTTGCTATGGATAATGATATATTTGTAAACTTTTGCAGTTTTCAAAACCCAAGAATTCTTACTTTTTGGTTCTAAGAATTCAGTGCTCATGATTAATAGGCCAACACAGCTTTCATTAAACATTCCAAATCTCAGGGCCTTAAGGAGCTTAAAGTATTTAAATTTCAATAGAAAGTTGGTGCAGAAGTTAAGTATAATGTTCAAACCTAAAAATAAACAAACTGTGGAAAATAAATAACCCTGGAGGTCTTAAAAGAGATTTTTTTGGCAATAAATGAAAATTTCTGTTGACTAACCTTAAGGGGTTCATTTCCCAAAGGAAACAAAGTGGGCATGAACAAAATGAGAAATTAGCGACCATGAAACCCTTACAGCACATTAGGGGAACATCTATTCATATTTGATTCCAATATCTCAAAGCAATGATTAAAATTTTCAAATCTAATTCTCATGTATTCTAGTAAATTACTGACCTACTTAGAACAGATACACACACACACACATACACACACACACACAGACACAGAGAGAGAGAGACAGAGACAGAGAGAGAGAGAGAGACAGACAGACACGCACACACAGATATACACACACAGTAATAAAGAGAGAGACACACACAGACACACACAGAGAGAGACACACACACAGAGACACACACATACACACAGATACACACACACAGAGATAGAGAAAGAGACACACACACAGACACACACACACACACACACACACCCACACCCACATGCACATGTACATCCATTTATCTAACAGAAAATCTAAATGATTTTAAGTGCTTGTTGCAAAGCTAGTGTAACACACGAGCTGGTGTTTCCCAGGATCTCTGTGCAGTTCCCTTAACATGGGTCTTGAGCAGTGGAACAATCAGAGATCATACTGCAATGTTGCTGCCCCACCTTGAATGTTCATGAGTGTCCTGCTCTGATGAGCTTGCAGGTGTCCTGGTGTGGCCAATGCAAGGACCACACGATAGTGGGAGGGGCCTGGGCTGGTCCCACCTCACAGAAAGAGCTGCACCTACTAGTAACTAACGACTGGGTATAAATCCTAACAAACTCACAATGTTTCTCCATTCTGCCTCAGAACCTAATCCCAGCATTTAATTTTTTTCTCACTTGTGCTTCTCCTAATACTGGGGAGGGGGTGGGGGTGGAGGGGAGACAAATGACTGTTTCCTGTGATATGTAAGAGCCTTCAAGCTAAAACATTCTTCGAATTATAAGTTTTTGTCTCCTTTCAGCACTTCCACATAACCTCTCCCTGATAGAGACAAGTCCCATTCGACTCCATTCAGTTGTAGGGTCCAATACAGCCCTATGCTAGTATTATAAAGAAACTCAGGGCCTGGCCCCCATCCTTCACCTCATCCAATAGGAAGATGAAATACAGCACAAGGCAGGAAGCTTGATAATACCCTGTGCAATTCAAAGTCATCGTTTGTTTGTCTTTTGATAGAGAACCCCTACTTGATGACCTCTAGGAGTAGGCATGGGCTACCTGCCCAAAGCCCACACTCCATCTTGAGGGCAAGCTCCTTGAGATTCTTAACTTGAGTTGTTCAGGTCTTCACAGAAAAGCTGCAAAGGGCTTTGTGTGACGGGACGCTCAGTGAGTCTCTGATGAGTAAAGAAGAGCTGTCCAGCACATCGAGGAAACTCAAAAGGCTCTCTAAGGACGGCCTTGGATGAGACTTAGAAGATTTTGACAGGGATTTGAGAATGCTGGGAGATATTTCTGCCCAGCAGTTTCTCAGGCAAATGTCATACAGACTGAAGAGGTAAAGGCTGGGGTGGACATAAATGTGGCAGTCTGGCTTCTTTGGTCTGTGGGGGACTGAGGTCTACTCCCTTCCAAGGGCAATGGTCCCAATGGAGATTGTCTGGTGGCATTGACCCAATTCCCAACTGAAAGCAGCAATTCTGTTTCTTACTTTCCCAATCAGCAATCATCTCAGGGAGGAATGATCGAGAATTAAATAATTTAATAGTAACTCCAGATAGATGACATTTCTAGTGACAAGAATGTGGGGTGAAACCAATTGTTCAAGAGCTTGGTGTTGATAGCTACTAATAGGCCTTTTGCCACCCATGACCTAAGCAACTTTGTGTTTCAGCAGAAGATTAACCCCCCTAGCTGAAGGAGTTGAGCTCGATGCTCCTTTTGTAGACTTTTCGTGTCTCAGTTTGCTTTGTTGGGGCTTTTTGTTTTGTTTTTGTTTAATAGGTCTTTTGCTTGTATGGTTCCCATTTTTGTAAATGTGTGTGTGTGTGTGCACGTGTGTGTGTGTGTGTGTGTGTGTGTGTGTATTTCTTGTTTTTGTTTTGTTTTGGTGTTTTTTTTTAAGACAGAAAAAACAGAGTTAGGTGAGGGGGGAAATTGGGAGCAACAAGGATTTGGGAGGAATTTAGAAAGGGAGAACATGATCAAAATATATTGTATGAAAAAGCTTTCATTAAAAACCCTTTAGTTGGTGAATAAATATATCTCTAATTCCATTTGTACAAAGTCAACTATATTTTCTTAAACAAATATCTCTACAGGATCTTGTGGAAATGTGTCCCTATGCTTTCTCCACAGAAATTATTTCTTTCTGGCCCGCTTTTCAAAAGCAGAGGATAAACGATTATCATTGCACATTATTTACCACAAACAATTTCCCGCTCATAATATTTCACTTAAGTAATGCAAATATCCCTTAGGTTTCAGAGTAGATAATCTCTGAAGTAAATACCACTCTGATTTTATAAGCACCATTGCAGAAATTGATACATTACAGAAGTATATTTAAAATGTCATTCCATAAGTACCATCAAAATTGTAATGAAAATCCATATAATACCCTATAATGCATTCTTAAGGGGGTAGCTATATCCAGACACTTGAAGTATTTTTCAATAATGACAGTAAATAAATGAACACACTTACTCTTGACTCTTACCAAAAGCCTTGGATTTCTGGTTTGGTTTGGTGCTTGCTGCTTTTCAAACCAGTACCTGCCTTGAAAATACATTCTTTGCTAAAAGCTGACAGGTGACCTCCAAGCATCATGAAGGAGAGTCTTCATCTGGAAGCTTCCCAGAGCACATACACCGCCTAACACAGGAATTGGATTTCCCCTTTGCTTTCTCCACAATTCACTTTCCCAGAATGGCCATTTATAAAGGCCCATGGACCAACCTTTGGGGAATGTCCCTTCTAGTCTGCTCTGAGCAGCTGTTCTGGGACTCCATGCTATGTAAGCAGAGCTCAAGGGCAATGGCCTGAATAGAAATCGGAGAAATGAAGAGCAATTAATTCTCTCTTGGATTCATTAAGGTCTTGGCAATCATCTTTCCTTGGTATGAAGTGAGGAGATCAGCTTCCTATCTCTTTGGGGACGTCAGTAAAGGAAGCTCACTCCCAGAGTCTTGCTACGAGGTGGTGGGCTGCTAAAACTGTGAGGCTGGCTTCCTTTCCATAGAGAGAGGGCAGGATGTAAGTGCAAATGTGTGGTTCTTGGGCAGGCATCTGCAGCCACATGACTGCAGTATTCCTGTTGTCTAAGAACTGTACTGTTCCTAGTTGGGACTCTTTACCTGGACACAATGTCACTTTCCTTCTCTGCCAGTACTCACCGTGCCATTTTCAACCCTGACTTCTGATTCCTCCATTTCTCATGACCTGCTAATGGTGTTACTTGCTGTGGAGTTTAAAGGTGAGAAAGGCAGAGCCAACAAGGACCTGGGGGGAGGACATGTGGAGAAAATGCCTGTAAGGTTTTAAATCTTGTATTTTACTGAACAAAAATCAAAATAAAAACATTAAGCCATGCCAAAGTCCCTAAAGCCCATCAACCTCATTAGCAACATGATTTTTATGTGTGTGGTGGCTTAGCCATTAAGGATTCGTACTGGTTTTCCAAAAGACCTGACATAAGTTCCCAGCATCATATTGGGCAGTTAATAGATATGCCTATGGGTTTTTAGCTGGAGCCCGAACCTCGCTGATCCCAGCCAACAGCTCCATGCTCCCAAACACCGTGGAAGAGAGAGCTCACTGCCCAGACAGGTGGGCACTCCTGAGACTGCAGGGTGGGAGAGACCTCCAATATTGCCCACCCTTACCCACACCTCTGGCCCAAGAGGAAACTGTATAGGGCATCTGAAAACAGGAAGATAGGGGCACTCAAGAGGCAGGTCCCCTGTGGTCCAGACACTGCCCGGATTTGAAGTGACCCGGTCAACAGCTCCCTGCACCCAAATCCCATGGGAGGGAGAGCTAAATCTTCAGAGGGGCAGACACGCCTGAGAATCCAGAAGAGACTACACTCTTCTCACATTTCTGATTCTAGAGGAAAACACCTAACGCCATCTGGGACCCCTGTGCACAGGGGCCTGAAAAAGGTGGGGCAGGCCCTTCTGGTTGCTGCCCTCACGGAGACCTGAAGCACAGCCCCCAAGGAACGACTTCAGGCCTGAGACCAGAGGTAAGACCAACTTTTCAGCTCCAAGTGACCTGCCTGGTGGACTCAGGACACAGGCCCACAGGAACAGCTGAAGACCAGTAGACAGGAAAAAGTACACGCCCGAAAGCAGAACAGTCTGTTCCCATAACTTGCTGAAAGAAAACAAGAAAACAGGTCTACAGCACTCCTGACACATAGGCCTATAAGACAGTCTAGCCACTGTCAGAAATAGCAGAAGAAGGTAACACCAGAGACAACCTGATGGTGAGAGGCAAGCACAGGAACCCAAGCAACAGAAACCAAGACGACATGGCATCATTGGAGCCCAATTCTCCCACCAAAGCAAACACTGAATATCCAAACACACGAGAAAGGCAAGATCTTGATTTTAAATCACATTTGATCATGATGATGGAGGACTTCAAGAAAGACATAAAGAACTCCCTTAGAGAAACACAGGAAAACATAAATAAACAAGTAGAAGCCTATAGAGAGGAACCACAAAAATCCCTGAAAGAATTCCAGGAAAACACAATTAAACAGGTGAAGGAATTAAAAATGGAAATAGAAGCAATCAAGAAAGCACAAAGGGAGACAACCCTGGATATAGAAAACCAAAGGAAGAGACAAGGAGCCATAGACACAAGCATCACCAACAGAATACAAGAGATAGAAGAGAGAATCTCAGGAGCAGAAGATTCCATAGAAATTATCGACACAACTGTTAAAGATAATGTAAAACAGAAAAAGCTACTGGTGCAAAACATACAGGAAATTCAGAACACAATGAGAAGATTAAACCTAAGAATAATAGGTATAGAAGAGAGTGAAGACTCCCAGCTCAAAGGACCAGTAAATATCTTCAACAAAATCATAGAAGAAAACCTCCTAACCTAAAGAAAGAGATGCCCTTAAACATATAAGAAGCCTACAGAACTCCAAATAGATTGGACCAGAAAAGAAACTCCTCCCATCACATAATAGTCAAAACACCAAATGCATAAAACAAAGAAAGAATATTAAAAGCAGTAAGGGAAAAAGGTCAAGTAACATAAAGAGGCAGACCTATCAGAATTACACCAGACTTCTCACCAGAGACTATGAAAGCCAGAATATCCTGGACAGATATCATACAGACCCTACGAGAACACAAATGCCAGCCCAGGCTACTATATCCAGCAAAACTCTCAATTAACATAGATGGAGAAACCAAGATATTCCATGACAAAACCAAATTTACACAATATCTTTCTACAAATCCAGCCCTACAAAAGATAATAAATGGTACAGCCCAACATAAGGAGGCAAGCTATACCCTAGAAAAAGCAAGAAACTAATCATCTTGCAACAAAACAAAGAGAAGACAAGCACACAAATATAATCTCACATCTAAATAAGAATATAACAGGAAGTAACAATCATTATTCCTTAATATCTCTCAACATCAATGGACTCAATTTCCCAATAAAAAGACACAGATTACCAAACTGGATATGCAATGAGGACCCTGCATTCTGCTGCCTACAGGAAACACACCTCAGAGACAAAGACAGACACTACTTCAGAGTGAAAGGCTGGAAAACAACTTGCAAGCAAATGGTCTGAAGAAACAAGTTGGAGTAGTCATTCTAATATCGAATAAAATCGATTTTCAACTAAAAGTCATCAAAAAAGATAAGGAAGGACACTTAATATTCATCAAAGGAAAAATCCACCAAGATGAATCTCAATCCTAAATATCTATGCTCCAAATACAAGGGCACCTACATACATAAAAGAAACCTTACTAAAGCTCAAAGCACACACTGCACCTCACACAATAATAGTAGGAGATTTCAACACCCCGCTCTCATCAATGGACAGAAATTAAACAGAGACATAGACAGACTAAGAGAAGTCATGAACCAAATGGACTTAACAGATATTTATAGAACATTATATCCTAAAACAGAAGGATATACCTTCTTCTCACCACCTCATGGTACCTTCTCCAAAACTGACCATATATTCGGTTATTAAACAGGCCTCAGCTGATACAGAAAGATAGAAATAATCCCATGCGTCCTATCAGACCTCCACGGGCTAAAGCTGGTCTTCAATAACAATAAGGGAAGAATGCCCACATATACATGGAAGTTGAACAATGCTCTACTCAGTGATAACCTGATCAAGGAAGAAATAAAAGAAAGAAATTAAAGACATCTTAGAATTTAGTGAAAATCAAGGTACAACATACCCAAACTTATGGGACACTATGAAAGCTGTGCTAAGAGGAAAACACATAGCTCTGAGTGCCTGCAGAAAGAAACAGTGGAGAGCATATGTCACCAGCTTGACAGCACACTTAAAGCTCTAGAATAAAAAGAAGCAAATACACTCAGGAGGAGTTGAAGGCAGGAAATAATCAAACTCAGAGCTGAAATCAACCAAGTAGAAACAAAAAGGACTATACAAAGAATCAACAGAACCAAAAGCTGGTTCTTTGAGAAAATCAACATAATAGATAAACCCTTAGCCAGATTAACGAGAGGACACAGAGAGTGTGTCTAAATTAACAAAATCAGAAATGAAAAGGGAGACATAACTATAGAATCAGAGGAAATTAAAAAAATCATCAGATCCTACTACAAAAGCCTATATTCAATAAAACTGGAAAATCTGCAGGAAATGGACAATTTCCTAGACAGATACCAGGTACTGAAGTTAAATCAGGAACAGATAAACCATTTAAACAACCCCATAACTCCTAAAGAAATAGAAGCAGTCATTAAAAGTCTTCCAACCAAAAAGAGTCCAGGTCCAGATGGGTTCAGTGCAGAATTCTATCAGACCTTCATAGAAGACCTCATACCAATACTATCCAAACTATTCCACAACATTGAAACAGATGGAGCACTACCGAATTCCTTCTATGAAGCCACACTTACTCTTATACCAAAACCACACAAAGACTCAACAAAGAAAGAGAACTTCAGACCAATTTCCCTTATGAATATCAACGCAAAAATACTCAATAAAATTCTGGCAAACTGAATCCAAGAGCACATCAAAACAATCATCCACCATGATCAAGTAGGCTTCATCCCAGGCATGCAGGGATGGTTTAATATACAGAAAACCATCAACGTGATCCACTATATAAACAAACTGAAAGATAAAAACAACATGGTCATTTAATTAGATGCTGAGAAAGCATTTGACAAAATTCAACACCCCTTCATGATAAAAGTCCTGGAAAGAACAGGAATTCAAGGCCCATACCTAAACACAGTAAAAGCCATATACAGCAAACCAGTCACTAATATTAAACTAAATGGAGAGAAACTTGAAGCAATCTCACTAAAATCTGGGAATAGACAAGGCTGGCCACATTCTTCCTACTTATTCAATATAGTTCTCAAAGTCCTAGCCAAAGAAATCAGACAACAAAAGGAGGTCAAATGGATACAGATCGGAAAGGAAGAAGTCAAAATATCACGATTTGCAGATGATATAGTATATTTAAGTGATCCCAAAAGTTCCACCAGAGAACTACTAAACCTGATAAACACCTTCCGCAAAGTGGCTGTGTATAAAATTAACTCAAATAATTTGGTAGCCTTCCTCTACACAAAAGATAAACAAGCTGAGAAAGAAATTAGGGAAACAACACCCTTCATAACAGTCCCAAATAATATAAAATACCTCGGTGTGACTCTAACCAAGCAAGTGAAAGATCTGTATGATAAGAACTTCAAGCCTTTGAAGAAAGAAATTGAAGAAGACCTCAGAAGATGGAAAGGTCTCCCATGCTTATGGATTGGCAGGATTAATATAGTAAAAATGGCCATTTTACCAGAAGCGATCTACAGATTCAATGCAATCTCCATCAAAATACCAATCCAATTCTTCAGAGAGTTAGACAGAACAATTTGCAAATTCAACTGGAATAATAAAAACCCAGGATAGCTAAAACTATCCTCAACAATAAAATCCCTGAATCACTATCCCTGAACTAAAGCAGTATCACAGAGCAGTAGTGATAAAAACTGTATGGTATTGGTACAGAGACAGACAGATAGACCACTGGAATAGAATTGAAGACCCAGAAATGAACCCACACACCTATGGTCACTTGATTTTTGACAAAGGAGCCAAAACCATCCAATGGAAGAAAGATAGCTTTTTCAGCAAATGGTGCTGGTTCAACCGGAGGTCAGCATGTAGAAGAATGCAAATCATTCCATTCTTATCACCCTGTACAAAGCTTAAGTCCAAGTGGATCAAGGACCTCCACATCAAACCAGATACACTCAAATTAATAGAAGAAAAAGTGGGGAAGAATCTCGAACACATGGGCACTGGAGAAAATTTCCTGAACAAAACACCAATGGCTTATGCTTTAAGATCAAGAATTGACAAATGGTATCTCATAAAACTGCAAAGCTTCTGTAAGGCAAAGGACACTGTGGTTAGGACAAAACGGCAACCAACAGATTGGGAAAAGATCTTACCAATCCTACAATTGATAGAGGAATTATATCCAAAATATACAAAGAACTCAAGAAGTTAGACCTCAGGGAGACAAGTAACCCTATCAAAAAATGGGGTTCAGAGCTAAACAAAGAATTCACAGCTGAGGAATGCCGAATGGCTGAGAAACACCTAAAGAAATGTTCAACATCTTTAGTCATAAGGGAAATGCAAATCAAAACAACCCTGAGATTCCACCTCATACTAGTGAGAATGGTTAAGATCAAACACTCTGGCTACAGCAGATGCTGGTGAGAATGTGGAAAAAGAGGAACACTCCATTGTTGGTGGGATTGCAGACTGGTACAACCATTCTGGAAATCAGTCTGGAGGTTCCTCAGAAAATTGGACATTGAACTACCTGAGGACCCAGCTATACCTCTCTTGGGCATATACCCAAAAGATGCCCCAGCATATAACAAAGACACATGTTCCACTATGTTTATAGCAGCCTTATTTATAATAGCCAGAAGCTAGAAAGAACCCAGATGCCTTTCAACAGAGGAATGGATACAGAAAATGTGGTACATCTACACAATGGAATACTACTCAGCTATCAAAAACAATGACTTTATGAAATTCATAGACAAATGGATGGCACTGGAAAATATCATCCTGAGTGAGGTAACCCAATCACAGAAAAACAAATATGGTATGTACTCATTGATAAATGGACATTAGCCCAAATGCTTGAATTACCCTAGATGCACAGAACACATGAAACTCAAGAAGGATGACCAAAATGTGAACGCTTCACTCCTTCTTTAAAAGGGGAACAAGAATACCCTTGGGAGGGAATAGGGAGTCAAAGTTTAGAACAGAGGCAGAAGGAACACCCATTCAGAGCCTGCCCCACCTGTGGCCCATACATATACAGCCACCAAACTAGATAAGATGGATGAAGCAGGCTGACAGCAACCAGATGTAGATCTCTCCTGAGAGACATAGCCAGAATAGGGCAAATACATAGGCGAATGCTAGCAGCAAACCACAAAACTGAGAACGGGACCCCCATTGAAGGAATCAGAGAAAGGACTGAAAGAGCTTGAAGGGGCTCGAGACCCCATATGAATAACAATGTCAACCAACCAAAGCTTCCAGGGACTAAGCTGCTACCCAAAGATTATACATGGACTGACCCTGGGCTCCAACCTCATATGTAGCAACGAATAGCCTAGTAAGGGTACCAGTGGAAGGCGGTAATGGGGGGAGGATGGAGGGGGGAACACACATATAGAAGGGGAAGGAGAGGGGTTAGGGAGATGTTGGCCCTGAAACTGGGAAAGGGAATAACAATTGAAATGTAAATAAGAAATACCAAGTTAATAAAGATAAAAAAATGTGATTTGAATCCAATTCCAGCAAAATATTCGAAGTTAGTTATTACATTGAATAAACTGACAGTGAGTATTAGCATCAGTGACTGTAAGCTCCACATAAGGTAGATGCTGTTAACTTATTGTGAGACATAGATATAAAGAGTCATATATAACTTCTGTAATTTCACACAGCCAGAAGTAGGATTGAGATTCAGGCAGTAGAGTGCAATTATGAAGAATATAATATTTAAATATATACAATAGTGAAAAAGTATAAATGACTATAATTACAGGAGACTGTATGATTTTAAAACTAAAACATAGGGTTATAGATATCTTTCTGATACCATCTTGAAAATTGAGTTGTATTAACAAACCAGATTTCAAATCCTTTAGTGCAGCAAAACTTCTGTGTATCTGTCTATGCTCTGTGTCAGTATCTGTCTGTCCCTGCCTAGCAAAGGATGTCAGTGAAGAATGTTCAGAAGCTCTGGACTCACGTCTACCTTCCTGGGCACTCTAGTTTTCTTCAAAATTACAGTTGTTAGAAGACTGGGACAACAGACAGTGATATTCAGACATGTCAAGAAGCCTCCATTGGTTTACTAGAGACCAAGAAAAACTTCCCTACAAAGAAAAAGGATATAAAAGGTAAAAACAAAATGGACTGACCATGTAAATGTTTCCTTACTTAAAGCTAATGGAGTACTGCATTAAGGGGAAAAATATCCTCCCAGTATTCGCAAACTTACAATATACTTTTTACTAACATCTGTAAAGTTGCTGGTTTTACTGAATAATAAAAGGAAAAATGTGCATATCACAAAAACAAAAACAAAAAGAGATATGCCTATAACCCTAACTCCAAGACAGTCTGACACCTACAGGGAGGGCCTGTGTGTGCATGCACACACCACACAATGTACACACACAGTCTTTTTTAAAATCACTTTCCACGAGTTTTTAATAATAAAGTTTATAAAATAAAGAACAAAACAAAATAATAAAACTACTTTAGACTCATTGGCCATTTGGTCTTGATCTTCCAGAGATGTAACCCCAGCCTAATATTTTGAAAACCTCATTCTAAATGGTAGAAGTTTGACCCATAAAGCACACATGATTTCACTGATACAAAACACCCATGTTAGGACTATAAATCTATCTGGAGTGTAGATATAGGGTTTTCATATGATATACAATAAAGACTTCATGAGGTATCATGGAGATACAAATTAAAATTATATTTGCTATAACACTTCATATATACTAGTGGTGGCTGTAAGAATTGGGGAAATTAGAGAGAATTATAATACAGGGTTTTAGTGAGAAAGTGATGTAAATATTCTAAATGGGCACAGAAACACGTGATAATCCAACTTGTGAACTGTTGGATACAGGTGTTATTGTCCGGATGGGCTAGGACAGCTGTCAGGAGACACTGTATAAAATGACCATTGTTAGAACTACAGCTGAAATGTTCCTAATTATCTGAAATTTTAAAAATTTCCAGAATGTGAAACATTATATAGAATTTGGAAAAGGGACAGTGGGTTAGGAGCACTCAAATCAACAAAAAATTTTCAATAAAAATAAACCCAACTATTTGTCCTTGAAGAAACCTATGTAAACTGGTTGCCAAAGATATACGCAGATTGAAAATGAAATGATGAAAAGTTAGATTTCAAATCAACAGGACCTGAGAGTAAGTTGGGGTCATATATTTGTAGTATGTATGCAGCTATAGTCTTGTGACCATCAGGCAGGTGTCTACAGGCAGATGCTAGTGATAAGAAGTACAACAGCAAACAGGAGACAGAAAGCAGGCAGTCTAAAAGAAAATCTAAGCACCCCAACATCAGACTCAGAACAACATAGTAGAGAGGAGAGAAAACCATAGTAGGGGAAATTTTCCCAGAAAAAAAGAAAAGAAAAGCGTTGGTGAGGTCTACAGACACACACTCTGGCACTGTTTCTAAAAATCATAGTTCAAGGTGAGAGGTCAAGCTGGATGAGATGATGGAGGAGAAAAGTCCCTGGTGTCCAGAAACATGGATTTCACCCCTGAGACCTATGTGGAGGAAAGAAAAGAGATTCCGGAAAGTTGTCCTCTGATTCCTACACATGCACTGTAGCATGTGTGTGCCCCCAAGCAACCAGCCAAGCAACCAACATGTAGGTTGATGTCATTATGCAGGTGAAGGCGGATACAGTATAGAACAAGGCTTGTCATTGGACAAGAGGGAAGGATGGGCAGGAGAAAAGTTTTAGAGCGGCTGAGGAGGCCAGAGGAGGAAGGAGCTGGGAGAACATGGTAGCAGATATTAAGATTTCCCCTCTGCATATATTACAGGTTGTTATGGCTATTCTTAAGCGATAGAAGTGTATGGGATTTTGTGTTGTCTAGATGGGCAAATTATATCTTATCAGTTAGATTAGAGGATATTATGTGATGTGTTCTTTCATGAGGCGACTTAATTGAGTTCAAGATAGTGTATGTGTATAGTGGCAGGATGCAGTGGGCTGCCGCGGAATTGGGATGTGTATGCGTGGTGTGGTGGAAACAGCCAAGAGAGCTGTGAGTGAGCTCAGGGCACCCTGACAGGGTGCCGTGTTGGTATGGCTAGCTTGGAGGTAGAGCCGCTGAGATAAATTAGTGCTAGTTCTAATGGCCTGCTGGAGCCAAACTAGCGAGAGACTGGGACTGCCAGGGTATGCGGGGAACCCATTCTACCACCTTTTTATTTTTACTGCAACACCAGCCAGCTAAAATAAATAAATAAATAAATAAATAAATAAATAAATAAATAATTGAAAAAATACATAAGAACATGCATTCAGTCTCTAAACGAGATGTGATAGGAACAAAAGAACAGAGTCCTCAAATCAGCCAAAAATTTACAATAAAAATAAGACCCAACTGTTTCCTCCTGCAAGAAACCTACATGGACTGATTGTCAAAGCCATACCCAGATTGATTTCTTTCTTTTTTTTTTAAAAATTTTTTTTAATATTTTTTTTCTAATTTTGTTTTTCAGAGCTGGGGACCGAACCCAGGGCCTTGCGCTTGCTAGGCAAGCGCTCTACCACTGAGCTAAATCCCCAACCCCATACTCAGATTGAAAGTGAAAGTAAAACTAATATTTCAAACCAACAGGATCTGAAAATAAGTTGGGGTAGTATACTTGTCTGACAAAGCAGACATCAAACCAAAATTAGAAGAGATAATAGCAAAGGGAAAAAAAAAAACAATAAGAGAGTAGTTCATCACATATGCATACATATAGACACATACACATACACATGCATATACTGAATACTGAAATAGAAAAAAATAGTCATAGCATTCATTTGGAAATATAGAGAAGTCTGATTAACCAAACTAATTCTGAACCAAAAGCGCAATGGTGGAGATGTCATAATATGTAAATTGAAGTTACAGTACAATGCTATTGCCTTAGTGTTCATGTGCTGTGCAGAGACACCAAGGCCACAATGATGCTTATGAAAGAATACATTTAATTGGGACTGGCTTATAGTTTCAGAGGTTTAATCCATTATCATCATGAGAAGAAGCATGCAGGCAGACATGGTCTTGGAGAGGTAGCTGAGAGTTCTACATCCAGATCAGTAAGAAGAGCGAGCCACTGGCCTTGGCTTGTGGTTTTGAAAACCTCAAAGCACCTCCCATGACACATTTGCTCTAACAAGGCAATGCCTCCTAATCCTTTCAAATAACACGACTCCCTGGTGACTAAGCCTCAAATCTCAGAGCCTACGGGGGACATTCTCATTCAAACCACCACATTCCATTCCCTGGCACCCATGGGCTTGTGGCCAAATCATTATACATTTAGTCCAACTTCAAATGTTCCTGTAGTCTATCACAGTCTTAACAGTACTTAAAAGCCCAAAGTTCAAAGATTCTTCTGAGACCCATGGCAATCTCTTAACTTTAACCCCTGTAAAATCAAATCAGATTACTCACTTCTAACATACAATGGTACGCAATATACATCATCGCAAAAGGGGGGAAAGGGAGCATACTGAGAAAATGCTAGACCAAAGTAAGACTGGCAACTTATAGGGCAAATTCCAAACTTTGCATCTCCATGTGTGATGTCAAAGTGCTCGTCCAATCTCCAGTTCCTTCCAGCTTTGTTAACTGAAACACACGTCTCTCTCTTGGGCTCTTTCCACACTCTGTTGCTGGTATCCCAAGGCTCTAGCACCTCCACCCTCTTGGGGTTGCCCATACATTCAGGCTTCATCATAGCTTCGTGAAATGGCCTCCCTAGGACTCCTCGCAGAGACATCCCTGACACACATCTGGCCTCAGTGACTTTTGTTAGCCACAGAGGAAATTTCTACAAACCCTTTCTTGTATCTTTGACTCTAAAGCCAGAACCACACTGAAGTTGCTGAGTCCTTCTGCTTGCTAGGGCTGGAATCGACCCCATAGTTCAATCACATCTGCATCAGCTTTGTTTTCAATGGTCTCCTTCCTGCTTAAGCTCTCCTTTAATTCCTTTTCATAAGTTGGAAGCTCAGCTGGATGGGGTCTTGTGCTAAGGTCACCACTCCCTTTATTCCATATAGCTCTAGGCTTTTCTTTAAGCCTTTTATCTCCTTGAGAACTAGATTTGGCTCCATTAAGCTTCCTGGTGTTCCTTTTCTCCTCAAACCATACATTTTTAATTTTTTTCTTGCTCAGCTTGCTCTTTTTTTTATTACAGATCTGCATAAGAATGGCCACTAATAACCACATGACACAGTCAATAATACTAGGCTGTCTTGAAATCTCTGCCAACACCATTAATCTAAAACTCTTCTATTAAGCCTCGAGTAGAATTTTTTGGACAAGGGCAAATAGCAGAGCAGACACACTATTCACTAAAATATCACAAAAATTACCTCTAGGTCACTTACTAATATTCTTCTCTGAAACCTCTTGAGCTGGGCCCCAACATTCTATGTCATCCTCAATGGCCCTGTCTTCCATGCTCCTACTAGGATGGCTCACTAAGTCCCACTTAGAGCATCCAACTGTTTTTCTAATCCAAAGTCCCAATTCTTCCGCGTCCCTTCAAACAAAATCTGGTCATGCCTTTCATCCCCCAGGCCTTGGTACTAACTTCTGTCTTAGTCAGTGTTCTATTGCTGTGAAAAGACATCATGGCCATAGCAACTCTTACAAAAGAAAGAATTTAATTGGGGCTTGTGTACAGTTTCAGAGGATTAGTCAGTTACTGTGGTGGGAACCTGGGCAGCATGCAGCCAGACATGGTGCTGGGGAGGTAGCCAAGAGGTCTATATCCAGATTAGCAGGCAGCAGGAAGAGAGAGCCACTAAGCCTGGTTTGGGCTTTTGAAACCTCAAGTCACACTTCCACTAACAAGGCCACACCACTAAGCCTTTTAAGTAATGTCACTTCCTGGTGACTAAGCGTCAAGTCTCTGAGCCTATGGAGATGACCTTCATTCAAACTACTATGGCTACAGTGACAAGACCAGCTGGTACTGCCACAAACAGATTCTCAGAATAGAAAAGACATCCAGAAATAAGCCCACACAGTGATGGCTTTTGATTTTCTACAAAGGGGTCATAAACAGACTGTTGGGTACCCATACATTGAAGTCTGAGAGTAGATCTCAAAAGAGCAACCAACACACTGGAAAAACATCTTTACCAAATCCTACATCCGATAGAGGGCTAATAAACAATATATACAAAGAACTCAAGAAGTTAGACTCCAGAGAATCAAATAACCCTATTAAAAATGGGGTATAGACCTAAACAAAGAATTCTCAACTGAGGAATATCAAATGGCTGAGAAGCACCTAAAGAAATGTTCAACATCTTTAGTCATCAGGAAAATGCAAATCAAAACAACCCTGAGATACCACTTCACACCAGTCAGAATGTCTAAGATCAAAAACTCAGGTGACACCAGATGCTGGTGGAGAAAGAGGAACACTCATCCATTGTTGGTGGGATTATAAGCTGGTACAACTACTCTGGAAATCAGTCTGGAGGTTCCTCAGAAAATTAGACATAGTACAACCTGAGGTCCCAGCTATACCTCTCTTGGGCATATACCCAAAAGATGCTCCAACATACAACAAAGACACATATGCTATGTTCATAGCAGCCTTATGTATAATAGCCAGAAGCTGGAAAGAACCCAGATGTCTTTCAAACAGAGGAATGGATACAGAAAATGTAGTACATTTACACAATGGAGTACTACTCAGCTATTAAAAACTTCATGAAATTCATAGGCAAATGGATGGAAGTAGAAAATATCATCCTGAATTAGGTAACCCAATCACAAAAGAATACACATGGTATGCACTCATTGATAAGTGGATATTAGCCCAAAAGCTCAGATTTCCCAAGATACAGTTCACAGACCACATAAAGCTCAAGAAAAAGGAAGACCAAAGTGTGGATGCTTCAGTCCTTCTTAGAAGGGGGAACAAAATACTTACAGGAGGAAATACAGAGATAAAGTGTGGAGAAGAGACTGAAGGAAAGACCGTACAGAGACTGCCACACCTGGAGATCCATCCCATATACAGTCACCAAACCCAGACAATATTGTGGATGCTAAGAAGTGCATGCTGAGAGGAACCTGATATAGCTCTCTCCTGAGAGGTTTTGCCAGAGCTTGATGAATACAGAGGTGGATGTTCGCTGTTCATGGCCAACCATTGGACTGAGAACAAGCCCCCAATGGAAGAATTAAAAAAAGGACTGAAGTAGCTGAAGGGGTTTGCAACCCCATAGAAAGAACAATATCAACCAACCAGAACCCCCGGAGCTCCCAGGGACTAAACCACCAATCAAAGAGTACACATGGAGGGATCCATGGCTCCATCTGCATATGTAGCAGAGGATGGTCTTGTCGGGTATCAGTGGGAAGACAGGCCCTTGGTCCTGTGAAGGCTCATTTCCCCAGAGTAGGGGAATGTCAGGGAGGGGAGGGGCAGTGGGTGGGTGTGGGAGCACCCTCTTAGAAGCAGGGGGATGGGGAATGAGATAGGGGATTTCCAGAGGAGAAACAGGGAAAGGGGATAACATTTGAAATGTAAATAAAGAAAATATCCAATAAAAGAAAAAAAAAAAAAGAAAAGAAAAAGCTCAAAATAAATCAAATACCTAAAAATAAAACCTAAATGTTTGAACTTGTTCAAGAAAACGATAGAAAAAGGAACTCTAAAGATAAAGATACAGGCATCAACTAGAATAGAACTCCAATAGTTCAGCGAAAAAAAAGCAAGATTTGACATATGCAATTATAACTAATTAAAAAGCTTCTGCAGGTAAAAGAGGTTGTTAGTGGGTTGAAGAGACAGACAATAGAATTAGAGATTATCTGTATAAGTTATTCATCTGACAAAAAATGGTATTCATAATATATAAGGGACTAGAAAAACCCTGAAAGATGAAAAAAAAAAAGAAATTAATGAGCATAAAATAAAACTTGAAAATCAAACAACCCAATCAATAAACGGGTAAATGAACTGAACAGACATTTTCAAATAAAGAAGCACAATTAGCCAATCATAATTTTTTATTTGTTTAGCCATCAGAGAAATATAAACAAAACTATAATGATATTTCATCATGTCCAGTCAGGATGGTATAGAATCAAGAAACAAGGAATAAGATAAAATACTGACAGGTGCAAGCATATAACCTCTATAACATATAACATTGCTGGAAACATTAATCAATGCATCAACTATGGAAACCAGGATGAAGATTCCTCAAAGATTTAACAATAAAACTCCCACAAGATCCAGTGGTATAATTTCTGACTATATTTCTAAAATTAGAGTTGGTTTACTTATACGAATATTTATTACAGCACTACTCAGAGAGTCAAGTTGTGGACTTAGCCTAGGTGTCCAAGAGATGAATGGATAAAGAAAACATGACATGTACACAGTGGAGTTTTAGTCAGCAATAAAGAAGAATGAAATTCTATTGTTTTCACACAAATAGATAGAATATGAGACCATTATATTAAGAGAAATAAGCCAGACATAAAACCAGGGACTAAGCCACTACCCAAAGACTATACATGGACTGACCCTGGCTCCAACCTCAGGTAGCAATGAATAGCCTAGTAAGAGCACCAGTGGAAGGGGAAGCCCTTGGTCCTGCAAGACTGAACCCCAGTGAACGTGATTGTTGGGGAAGGGAAGGTAATAGGGAAAGGATGGGAGGGGAATACCGAGAGAAGGGGAGGGGAGGGGTTAGGGGATGTTGGCCCAGAAACTGGGAAAGGAATAACAATCGAAATGTAAATAAGAAAATACCCAAGTTAATAAAGATGAAAAAAAAAAAAGAAATTAATGAGCATAAAATAAAACTTTACTGTTTTCAATAGCAAAAAAAAAAAAATTCACATTTTTTTCTTTTATATTTGGAGACAGAAATGAGAGGGAGAAGGGAGATGAAAAGGGTCATAGGGGGCTAGGGATCTAGCTCATCTGGTAAAGTAACTGCCTATCATGTACAAAGGCCTGGGCTCAGTCCCATATCTGCATAAGTCCAAGGTCATCCTTGGCTACACAGTGAGTTGGAGGTCCATTAAACCCTGACTCAGGAAAAAAATGAAAAAAGAAATGCAATATCATAGCCGGGGGAGAGAGAGAGAGAGAGAGAGAGAGAGAGAGAGAGAGAGAGAGAGAGAGAGAGAGAGAGAATGTTATATGCATGTGTAGAAAGTCATAATGAAAGCATATTAGTTTGTGTAGTTAAAACATACCAATAGAAGGCTAACAAATAAAAGCCCAGTGCCAGGAAAGGGTTACCTCTTGGCCATTGTTGCCTCATAGACCTCTAAACTTACAGGCTATTGCCAATGCTGTTGGTTACCCTCCAACTGCCTCCTGTAGAAGACACCACATACTTGAGTCATAGAAAATAGAGATATCAAGCTGGTATTGACCTTGAAGCTTCATTCCTACTGGATGCCTTTAATAATGCTAGAAGACACTGCACACACTATTGGAGGTGAAAAGTAATCATCAGTGTTATCTAACTATGAAGTCTGAGAGCTGTAAATACATCTGGCCTGAAGGACATATCAATTGGTGCAACAGTGGCACAAATGTTACAGGAACAACCAATCTCTTCTAAGCGGATTGTTGTCCTGCTACACAAGTTAAAATTCATTCCTAGCATCACTACTGGGCCAAGAGCCTGTGGTTAGGTAGCTCATAGGTTCTAGAGGAGAACCTACTACAATTAGTCTGCTACATGGATATAGTATTGAACCAGTTCCTAATGACTTACCATTATAGCCATAGATCAATCCACCCCTCAACTCTCATCAGAAAACCTTCTATTTTTCAGTAGATGATGATTAATATAGAGACCCAAGGTACAAAGAATTAAAGATTTTGGAATGCTAAACACAAATGGGACACTTGTATTATATCTCCTCCTCACAAAGCTCAGGATCACTGTAGAAGAGAAGGTAGGCAAAGTATAAGGTGGAGGATGAATACAAGGAAACTGTCTTCCAGACAAAGCTGGGAAGCTACACGTGTGAACTCACAGTGGTTGTGACATGCACAAGATCAGTGAAAATTCAATCTAGCCCAAATCCCAGCAAGCTAAGGGAAGATAATCCACAAAGTACCGTTGTAAGACCCTGAAGTGCCCTTACCTCAGGAGCGCAACCCACAGAACACAACTTGACACAGGGAGCGATGCAATAGCAAGAAGTTTAATGATCCACGTATGTGGGGTTGCTCATCCACTCAGGGAGAGGCAACTCCAAACCCAAAAAACACACAACTTTTTTTCTTTACAGAGGGCAGACTTCAGCAACAAAGCTAGCTGGCTCATTCTCATTGGTGGTACACAGGACAAAGGATCTTGTCAGGTATTGGCTGGCCTGCTCAAGGGGCTGTTCTTGGCTTAGTTAGTCACTTTCCTCATCCAGACCTACACCTGGCCTTGGAAAATCACTAGGAAAGGGCTAAGTTGGAAAGTTCCTCAGAAGGTGGGAGGAACTGGGTGGTCCGGCAAGGCCAGGATGACACCTTGTGTTTGTTCTCAGAATTTACCACAGGGAGGGGTAGGGAGAACAGTTGTTTTTGTTTTGGCTGGTTTCCACCAAGCCTGGTCACTCTGACCACCAAGACCTTGCTCCTGTATTCCCAGAACCTCGTTCTTACCGCTTTGTTTCCTGTATCTATGAAACTTATTTCTTCAGTACTACCCTTAGCCAAGGAGCTATTGGCAACTGATAATTTTAGTTGTTAACCACACTAGAGAATTCATGTTTTTTAAATAAGCTTCCTAAGGGCACCCTTAACCTCCTTGTTTCTCAGGCTGTAGATGATAGGGTTCAACATGGGGGTCACAACACAGAAGAGCACAGACACCAATATGTCCATGTCCAGGGAGTAGCCTTCCCTGGGTCTGTCATAGTTGAAGTTGGCTGTTCCATAAAAGACTACCACCACAGTGAGGTGCGAGGCACAGGTGGAGAAGGCCTTCTCCTGCCCTGAGCAGAGAGGGAATCCTCAGGATGGCAGAGATGATGAAAATGTAGAGCCTGCAGTGAACAGGCAGGGGGCTCAGGCCAATGGTGGCACTGGCCACATGGAGGACAGATTCTGTTGACAGAGGTGTCTGAGCAGGAGAGCTTCAGGAGCAGGGGATGTCACAGAGAAAGTGGCTGATCTGGTTGGGGCCACACAGAGTGAGTGTGGTTGCCAGTGCTGAGTGAGTCACAGAATTCACCAAGCCACAGAGCCAGGACCCAATCACCAAGCAGATACAGACCCTTGTGCTCATGAGAACTGGATACCGAAGAGGGTAGCAAATGGCCACATAGCGGTCATAAGCCATGGCGGCCAAAAGAACACCCTCTGTGCCAGCACATGTCACAAAGAAGAAGATCTGGGAGAGGCAGCCCTCATAGGAGATGGTCTTCTTCTCCCGGAAGAAGTTCACTAGCATGGCCGGAATGGTGGTGGACGTGTAGCAGATGTCCAGGAAGCTCAAGTTACTGAGGAAATAGTACATGGGAGTGTAGAGTAGGGCTGACCCTGGTGGCCACCATCAAGGAGTGTTTCCCAGGAGAGTTGGTTGGTAAATGGCCAGGAAGACCAGGAAGAAGAAGCCCCGTAGGCTGGAGTGGTTGGAGAATCCCAGGAAGATGAATTCTGTGACACGTGTTTGATTGGTCATTTCAAATGGAGTCATTGCTACAAAAGGAAAACAAGGAACTGAGAGTAGATATGTTCTGAAGACACTGTCAAGCACGGTTCTGAATTTCCAGAGCCAAACCTCATAAAGGAGTCTGGGTGGTCATTGATTGCTGGGTTAGATTTAATGTGATCAGTATCATGGGCCTAGCCAACCTTTGACCCCAGGATTTCCCACAGATCTGCATGGCTGATGAGTGGTGAGAATAAATGGAAACAGTTATGGCCAACATTAATCCCTCAGTGCTTGCATCTCTATCAGCTTGTTGTCTCCCAGTCTCAATATTATCCCTCTCTTACTCTCCTTTTTGGTAAACATTATCTTTTCTCTAAAAGACATAAATTTTCATTCCAAAAAAATTAAATAAGAAAGAAAAGAAAACCACATGAATTCACTCACCTGCAGACCTTATCAATACTCCTCCTTAGTGCACTGCACTTTAAAGTCTCTCCCATTGTGCCAATAAGGGGTGTGTGTGTGTGTGTGTGTGTGTGTGTGTGTGTGTGTGCATGCACACACATTCACATGTTCATGGGTAGTTATAATGTGCACATATTTGTGTGTATACAAGGAAACCACAGGTCAATCTTTGGTGTAGTTTCTTTGGAACTATTCACCTTGTTTTTTGAGGCAGGGTCTTTCACTGGGCCCTTGAGGTGACCTAATAGACTAGACTGGCTATCCCATGAGTCTCTGTGTCTGCTCACTCAGCGCTGGGGTCACAAGTACTTGCCAATAACACCTGACGTTTATTTGGGTGTTAGAGTTGAACTCAGACTCTCACACTTACATAACAAGGACTTGACTGGCTTATATTCTCAGCTTCCATTTAATGCCTTGATCTCAACCGAAAACTGTAAAATACTAACAGCACAGTTTTTTCAAAGTGGGAAAGGTGAGATTAAGGTATCTCTACTCTATTATATGGCTTTGTATAAAGTCCCAGCAATTCACCAGAAGGCTGCTAAAACTAATACATTTGGCAATGTTGTACATAAACTCAACAGTTCCATCCTATACGTTTCTACTGACAACCTAGGAAGGATTTTTAAGAAATCAATTTACAGTATGTCTAAAAGAATTATGAACTTAGAGTCAATCTTACTAAGGATGAGAGCTTGGGACATGAAAAGTCTAAAATATTGCTGGAGGAAATGAGACAAAACCTAAACAAATGAAAAGAAATCCTGCGTTCATCAGTAGGAAGACAACGTTGTTGAAATGTCAACACCCAGTGTAGAGAGTCAACGCAAGTCCTAGCATGTGCTGTTGTTTTCAACCAGAAGGAAGACGACCATCTCCAGATCTGTGTGAACAGCACAGGATCCCAAGTACAGAAACACACTGGGAAAAGAATGAAGTTCGAACACTCATACTTCCTGATTCATACTCCTTTGTTGCTGTAAAATTATATTTTAAAAAAAATGCTGTGTTTTATCCCACACTAGGTCCGGCACTGTAATGCCCCAAGATATCTGGTAGATATCTTCATCTCAGTTAGCAAAGTGTTTCACCTGCTTTGCTCCACCCCATATCGCACTGCTGAAGGCTTCTCTCTGAGCCTGGCAGTTCCCATCTAGTTACCAAGGCAGGTTGCCACCATGCCTAACATATACAGCCCAATTTCTTGGCAGGCTAGTGTGTCTAGCCACCACATACTCTCTTGAACTTAAATCACCACATGAAAGAACACACAACACAATAACCTCTGATCCAATTGTAATATATAATTTGCTCTTCTAGACACACAAAGCCCTGTACACATCCATCCCTTAAGAATATTCATAACAACCTGTAAATGTGCAGAGAGGAATCTTAACATCTGCCTCCATGTTCTCTCGGCTGCTTCACCTGCTTCTCCCCCTTGCTCTAGTCTCCTCCCTTCTCTAAAACTTTTCTCCCACCCATCCTGCCTTCTTGTCCAATGACAGGCCTTGTTCTATCCTGTATCTGCCTTCTCCTGCGTGATGACGTCATTCTACATTTCCCACCAAGTTTCAGTCATTAAAATGCTTCGATACCATTGTAGGAGCAGTCACCCAGTTCAAGCTAACATAATAGAAAGCTCATGAAAACAACTTCATGTAGAAGTTGACGTATTTCAATGGGAGACACCTTGTCCTCTAAAAACATGATTTAGGGAAAACTGGCTATCACCATGTTAAAGGATAAAGTGTGCTACATTATCTTATTACATAAACAAAACTAACTTGAGATGGATCAAAGATCTTAACATCTGATATGTAGGCAACAGCAAAAGTAAATTATATACTTCCTAGATTTAGGAAAGAATTGTGGAAAGATACAGTACAATATGACACAATGCAGTATAAAGAGGAGGTTTAAAGTGGGGAAATGGGTGGGCAAAGGACAGGTTGGAGGGACAACTAATACAGAGGATGTTTGAAAAAAGCCATATGGAAACCTATTATTTTATGAGCTTCCTAAACACACACCCTGTTTCCCCGCCCCAGAAAAGTGTGAGATTTGAGACCACAAAACAATACAGCTTTCTCCACTGCTCTCAGTTGTCCATAGGAACTTGATGGTAATGCCTCACTGCTGAAGACATCACACGCCTAAGTCACACGTCATGGAGAAATCAAGTCAGTCCTGCCCAGGAAGCCTCTTCCCTGCTGCCTGGATCTCTGGGAACTTCTATTCAGGCTCTTGGGGGGAAGTTATCAACATTTTTATGCAGGTGTGAACTGTAATAATGACCATCATGATAAGATATGCCCATGGGCATAATAATGTCACAAATATTATGGGGGTAATCAACTGCTCTGATTGGATTTAAGGCCTGCTCCACAGGAGGAAACACATGCCCGCTACTACAAATCCAGCCAAGAACCTGCAGTTGAGGAGCTCATAGACCCAGGGATAGATCTACTCCCGCTCATATACTCAATGCACATAGTATAAACTGTCTTCTAATTCATATCTCTACTTACAGAGTAACAGATCTCAGACTCACCAGCTTCTTTGTGCAGTGGGTGGCGACTGGTGTAGAATTTCACAACTAAGTCAAAGCATGAGAGTAAATGACCCTGGGCTGCTCAGCTGTAAATGGGACATCTATGCCACACCCACTCCTTAAGGCTTAGGGACCATTCCAGAAGGGTGACAGATGTATTGTAAGAGGTTGGTGAGGATTGGAACAAAGCAGTTCCCCCTGGACACGACAGGACAGATGCACTCATCAGTTTGCAGCAACTATGGTTGCCTGTCTGAGATCTGCACAAGACTGAGCCAGTAAGCATTCCAGCGTGGAGTGGAGGAGGGGCTCATGGGCTCCCTAACTAAGGAGCTATTGACAGGCGATGGCTTCTGGGAGACAGACAAGGTTTTCTAAGAGTATCGCCTCTAGTGGGTCAGCCCCACTCCGGTGGATGGTCCCATACCTGGAAGTATTTGGTCGTCACAAACTGGACTTCGTGGGTTGTCGAAAAGGGAGGACATGAAGTTGGGTGGGGCAGGGTGGTAGGGACGCACCTGGGATGAGTTAGGAGAGGTGTAGTTTCAAAATACATAGCATACAATTCTCAATGAGTTAATAAAATAGTGTTAGAATATTTAAAAGATAGCATAATGATAGGAACAAGCCTGAGGTCCTGGGTTTAATTCTTAGCACCAGAAACTCCTGAAAGTAGATGGTTCCATTTTGCTTTATATGAAATATAACTCATTTTTAAAGGAAAGATAAAAGCAGGAGGTATTTTTCATGCAGTTCCTTTGTAGGTTGATCGGATGGAAGTAGACACAGCAACTACTAAGGCCTCCCAAACATGTCCCCCTTTTCTCATCTTCCCTACTCTCTCCCCACGGTGATAGCTTCACCCTCCCGCTCCTAGATCACTATGACAGGGTTTGAATCACTTCCCCTGCTCACTGTCTGGTGTTTTCATGTATGAGCAAACAAACCTCACTTTCCTCATAGCGATTAATTTGGAGACATAAACCTTGTTTGTAATTCCATGAGCCCTGAACTAAATCAGACACCAGATATTCTTAGTGTAGTGCTTAGAGTACTGTGGGAATTTTTATTGGGGACATTTGTGAGAAGATGGGCAACCCAGGAAATAATTAGTGGCAGAAACTACACGTAAAATAGCATGTGTTTGCCCAGTCGAAAGCAAGAGTCTTTTGTCTTCAAGTTTATGGAAGAGGTTCCAGAAGTCTCTGGGGTGCTAACGACCGTCTCTGTGAGTTGCTGGTAGGACATTGCTACAGCCCCATCTCTTAGATCACTGGAGAATTCTGTTCATTGAAGTGAGATAGTGGCTCAACCTGACTTTTCACTCTCAAAATCCATGGCTAATTCTAACAAGCCAGGTGAGTTTTTGCTTCAAGCACAATCTCCTTTGCTACCCGGGGAGGAGTGAACAAGGCAGGGAGAAAATGACTGGCAGAGCCACTCTCTTAGCCACTCTTCCTATAAAAACAAATAAACGAATAACCCAACAGAGATCTCTGAAAATAGTCCTTCTCGTATCAAAGAACACCATGAAATGGAGATGCCTGGCTGCCTAAAAGCCAGCCTTCATCAGGGTGATAGATAAGGATGGCCGTGGGATGTCATTTATGACCTGTGCACGCAAGGTGAGGCTGACCTGGGGGGCTATGGCCTTGGGTTTTTGAAATCTTCAAGTTTGGGACACTAGCAGAAAATACAAGTGTGGACATGTACAGAATCTCCCATGGGGTTCCAAAGGGACTGCAAATCCACCCAGGGTACCTTGTGGTCCATGTATCATAGGTTAAAGCACCTTTCTTTAACCCAGAAATGTCATTTGAGAACTACAACAGGGAATGGTCTGCAGTTGGAGCTGTTGGGCTTTGGAGTTTGGCGGGGATTTCAGAAGCTGTAGTTTGCAGAGGAGGAGCAAAGCTGGGAGCACTTTAAAGTCCATGGTGGTGTGGACATAGTGAGAGCACTGAGTTAGTCCAGATAGGCTGAGCTGCTGGCACTATCATTAATTAAAATGTCAAATTAAAGGAGTACAGAGGGTTTGGGGAGAGGAGAGAGTGGGGAGTTGGGTAATATAGGATGGTAGGGACCTATGGAATATCCATGTGGTTATCCTAATAGGCAGTGGAAAACACACGCACGCACGCACGCACGCACGCACGCACGCACGCACGCACGCACGCACGCACACTAATCTTTTCAAATACAAACCCGAGAGTCACTATCTTAAAGAGAACTGTTGAAGCCATGGATTTCCAAGACAGAGCAAGAAAAGAAGGTTATGGTAGGAGCTTTGTGATTGTCCGAGTGTAGGGATTACGGTTGTAAGAGGCGTACCTGAAAGAAGCTTAGAGGCACCACACACCCCCTGTAGGTTAGCTGTGAGCATTGCTTCAGTATAAATCAGCAAGCTTCTAGGACAGAGAACCATGCGTTCTCTTAGAAAGCTGTACACGGACAGTTGAGTACATGTGTAGTCTTCTCTGTTTTCTCTAGCAGCTGCATAGCTCAATCTACATTTCTCTGAGTGGTGACATGTGTCTTCTTACCTGACAATGTTGACATTTCTCTGAGTGGTGACATGTGTCTTCTTACCTGACAAGGTTGATACATTCTCTGCTCTGCTTTCATAGGTGCATGCCAAGAGGGTGTTCACAGAATGAAATGAAGGCCTCTGTGGAAAGCAGACTAATAGTGAGCAATGCATAATTTGTGTATAACTAAATCGTGATAGTAAATGCTTTTATTATTCAGAAATTAGGAGGAAATAGGGCCTCTGAAGCTGCACACACTGGTTATTTTTTTTTCTGGAGCTGAGGACCGAACCCAGGGCCTTGCCCTTGCTTGGCAAGTGCTCTACCACTGAGCTAAATCCCCAACCCCTACACTGGTTGTTTTAAATGTCTTCAAATGTACCAAATCTTTGAGAAACATACCTGCAAAGCACTTAGTATCTATGTTCATATACACATATAGCAGATTCTGAAGAACAATGGTAGTATTTCTTTTCTTTAGTCTGATTGGCTACTCTAATTTTTTTGTGGATCAGGGACAATATGAGACATGATGACCACTGGATTTTCCATATTCCCCATGATCACATTGTTTGTGCATGGCAATGACACTGAATTATCATCCTCAGAAGCCACTATGAACAAGCTTCCCAAATGCACTACAGTTTATATGAGACCCTGGGGTATCGAGCACATCTTGGAAACCACATTCCATTGCATACAGGCAGGTCTCCATCTTAAACCTTCTTGATGGTGATGACCTTTCTCTCCCTAGTAGACATGACTAGATTTCATGGTGGATAGAGAATGAGTTTTCTTAGGTTTCAGTCTATACACAAAGTAGGACAATTTGACAGAAACCATGTTGGATTTAGTTTGAAAGAAGTACATTTCCCCTTTAAATATTAAAATGGGTTTACTAAAAATATTCCACCAAACCCTCAACAAATGAAAAAAAAAACCCAAAAACTGGGCATAAAATAAGCCAAAGTAATTTCTTTAGTGATTACATCCTTTGAGCAGAAGGAAATGATACATTCATTCACATCTGATTCCAGTCATGCAAATTAATGATTTTAAATTTAGTTTTCATGGCACCGGGAAAATTGCTTTTCTACTTAACAATATTCAGGAGAGTATTTTTTAAAAGAAAATCTAGATTTCAGGTGTTTGTGGCCAAGTTGATTTACTGTCTTTGGACAGAAACTACTTCACTTTGACTTGGGTGACTGCTTGGACACCTTCACGTGACATGAGCATGCTAGGCCAGATGAAATATTCGAATGTCATGTAGATGAGTGTCTGGTAAATTTTATATGCAAATTCAGATGGTTTCTATCAGATGAGGTGAATGGACTCCCTCCCATCTCATCAGTCTATAGCTCAGTGATAAATTTGCCTTCTTGTTCTCACCTGTGCAGCTTTGGCCTCTTAAAGCTTACGGTTTCCAGTGGACGTCATCACAAATTGGGGCACCAAGTCTCTGTCCTCCTGTACTTGTAGCTAGTCTCCCATTTGGATCCTACTGAACATGTCTGTTCACTAGGCAATCTTTCTGATCACCCTCATCCATTGTCATTCATTCGAACATGGAAATACTGCTCAGTCTTCTGCTTGGTGTGTGTCTTCCTGGGACTTGTTTAAATATGCTTGTGCAATTGATCAAAGCAGTCTCAACTCTTCCCCTTCATAGTTTACCCTGAAAGTCCCCTGGCCGTAAACAATAATGGGTAGAGCAGCACAGTAGGTAGTGTTTTTTGGGCACTAATGCTGCATCAGATGCTATAGTGAACATCAAGCTTATGAATCCATCACAGATACATGTTTAAGGTTATACAATAACTGCTACTAGGGCTGGAATTTTATAGCACACACCTGACTTTGAAGGTCATAATCTTCCTAGTACGCTGTTCTGCTAAGAAAATTTCATGGAATAAGAAATGGGAAGGAGTTGGGGGAAAGGAAGAAAAAAACAGAGATGGGAAGGAGAGAGTGAAAGTAAGGAAAAACTATAATTTTTCAAAAATTTCAAAATAGATTCAAAAAAACTATAAATTTTCTGAGAGCTCAATCAATTCACCCCAACCCAAAACAATAAGAAAAACCAAATACAAATAAAGTTATGCCACTGATAAAAGTGATATCAGTCACTATCCACATCTTGGAATTGTACGTATAAAAGAGTATTTGCGTGATCAGCAGTTGTACTTTCTGTCTGTGGTCCCTTAGGCAGCCCTGGCACCAGACCACGAGCCAGGGATGGGTTTCTTGATTTCTGTCCCTACTTCAATCATGATAAAGACTGCCAGTATTTAACTAATGTATTTAGGTGAGAAGAGGGGTACTCTATAGGAAATTATACTTTTATAACATCTAACAGCCTAGATAGAACAGAACCAACCTTCAAATTCACCTTGTGAGGCCTAAAAGATAGCTTGGTAGTTAGGAGCACTTGCTGCTTTTGCAGAGGAACAGAGTTCTAGCAATGGCTCATAACCACTTGTACCTCCAGCTCTAGGAGATCAGACACCCACTTCTGGTCTCTGTGAGTATTTGCTCATATGTGGTATAGAACTTACATAGATATACACATATACATAAATAAAAATAAAAATCTTACAATAACAACAATAAAAATTGTGAGTTCCTTCACATGGATGCATATGCAGAGTACAGGAATAGTGTAGTTTGCAATGACCTCTTTGTGAGAGATCCTCTTGGGTTCTTGACCCTGCTATCATGGAGTTATCTATTTTTAGTAGTCATACCTACTGAAGTTGCTCAGGATGCAAAGTTTGAGGCACAAAGTCTATTAATGAACGAAACAGCCCAGGTTGGTGTAACGACCCCCAGAATCCAAACAATGGAAGGAGTGAATCCATCCCTGAAAACTGTCCTCTCATCTCCTGTAAGATACGTGTGCATGACCACTTGGCCTGTGAGACCATACTGGTCTCTCTGAGCAAAGACCTTCACAGTGACCATGTGACAGTGGTGACCTTTGTCCAACCCAAACAGCTCTTCTCTTTGTCACAATCACTAAATCATCCCAGAAGATACATGGCTGAGAAAGTGAAAATAACCCAGTCTATGGAATTTCTTCCTAAAGTGATTGAAGGCAAGAAAATAATTTGCAAACTTTAGAGCTTTATAAAGCAAGCAAGCTGATCACAGCACATCTCTCAACGACTGGTGGGTTGTAAAATCAATATGAGAGCCCTTGGCTGAGTGAATAAAAAGGTTTCTGATTACAAGTTTTATGCAAACTCAATTATGTTTTATTTAAGCAAATGTTTGTCTGCTTCTACTATCAAAGCATAATGAGTTAGAGGAGAAATGTGACCTTCTACTTTTTCCCTGAAAATTATCATCACCACTGTGCTTATCAAAATCAAAGTAGGACTAGTTAGTGTTTTGTATTATACACTGCTTACTGTGAGCGTATTTTCCACTTACATACTCTCGCTTAAGGAATTCAGGCATCCCTTAGGATTATAAGTAAATGACTAATGTCATTTCAATTCTGCTTTATTATTGCTACTTTAGTAACTGATGCACATAAAACTGATATTAAGACTATGCTATTACATAAATGTCACGAAAGGGATGGTAAGACTGTGGACCATGTTTCATAATTGCTTTTTCAGCGTTGATAGCCTAAGCTGGGCAGAGTTTCTCTTATTTATGACAGTTAGTAAATAAACTGCTTACCACTGGCACCTGTTGGAAGCCCTGTGTCGCTGGCTTTGGTGTAAGCAAGAATCAGTGTCCTGCACAACACTGGGTGTTGGGTGAAGTGGCTGTTGATGACCTACCATCCTGAGAGCTGCCTCTTACACCCTTGATGCTTCACAGAGGAGTTAAATCCTGTGGTTTCTCCATATTTCAATTTTCTAGGATGGCAATTATAAAGGTTCATGGACTGACCTTTAGGGAGTAGCCTAGCTAATCTCTGTTTCTCAGCAGCTGTGTGAAACCCCTAAGCACACAAATACAAATCAAGGGCAACAGCCAAAACAGAAGCTGTAGAAATGAAGAACAATTTACTCTCTTGTGTATTCATTAAGGTCATGACAATCTTTTCCCAAAATGCAATGAGAACAGCTCCCTATCCCTTTTGGGACATTTGTTAGTGAATTGCAGTCCTAAATGCATTTTTGGGAATTGATGTGGCTGAAGCCTGAAAGCCTGTCTATCCTCCTCCCTGGTGGGTATGCAAGTACACAGGCTTATTTGATTGGATTCTCTAATGTACAAATGACTAGTAGCCATGGCCAAGAGCTATGGGTCTAGACTTGATCCTATGCCCCCTGCCAGTTGGGTGTGCTGATGAGACATAATTCTAATAGCTTAGCTGCTTTCTTAGCTTTTAGTTAATCCTAGCTGGGCTGTTCTTCTGAGTGGAGAGCTTCCTTTTCTTCTCAACAACACCCTTATGTCTTATGCCCAATTCCTTGCCTTGCTCATAGTATTAACACTGTTTGCTCCTGTTAATTTTAAAGGAAAGAAATCATAGCCATCAAATGCATTAGGACACAGATGGGGAGAGAGCTATGCGTTTGAAAATATTGCAATGTTTCAATATCTGTGAGAGTTAATCTTCATTGTCAACTTGTCTAGATTTGACATTACATAGGAGACACACCTCTGAGCTTGTCTGTGAGAAGGGTTCTAGAGAGGCTTAATGGGAGGAAGATATACCCTAAATGTGGCAGCACCATCCCAAGGATGGCTCTTGTATGGTACTATTCCTGACAATAGATAAAAGTAAGGGGACCAAGTCCAACTTGGTGAACCAAGGAATTGTTTTAGGCGTGGCAAGATGATTATTTACAGGACCATGTGTGAGGAGTTAAGTTGTGGAGCAGAAATTACTCAAAGACATACCTGCATCACCAAAAGTCCACCTAGCATGGGTAAAAGCTCACAATCACTGGAAAAATAGGGAGTTCTGGCATGCAGGCAGATCGCCAGGCCAGAGAGTGTGCATTAGGGTGTTTTGTTTTGTTTTGTATTGTATTTGTGAACTTGGCACAAGTTAGAGTCACCTGGGAAGAACAAACTCCAGTTAAGAAAATGTCCATATCAGATAATCTGAAGGCATGTCAGAAGGACATTTTCTTGATTAATTATTAATGTGTAGGGAATGCCCAGACCATAGGAAATGGTGCCACTCCTGGGTACAAGTTGTATAAGGAAGGAAATTGAACAGGCCATGAGGAGCAAGTTATAGACAGTGTTCTTTTATGGCTTCTCCCTCAGTTCCTGTCCCTCATGCTAGACTATGATTGGAACACATAAGCTAAATAAACCCTTTTCTCCCCAAGTTGCTTTTTGATCACGGTGCCTCATCACAGTAATAGAAAGCAAAACTGGCACGGAGTGTCTCTTTCAGATGCCTCATGTGATCGGAGTCTCATCCCAGCAGCTTTGCCAATTTCTGCTTCGTCCAGACAATTGTAGTCTGAACCTTTCCAGAGACTCTCAGCAGTCTTTACAGATTACATATGCATGGAGAGGGAAGGACCTAATGAATCTGGTCTGCTTCAGGAACATCCTGAAACTACTGAGTTGATTACTTTCTGAGGTAAAGGAGCTTACTGCAGGTACTCCATTTAGAACGCCCTATATTTTTATGAGCTTCCCTCCAAGATGGAAGTTGATTTCAGAGGAAATTGCTACACAATAACTGGATCCCAAACAGAATACAAATGAAAAAGGAGGAGGTAGCTCAGAACCACACCGACTTCTCTCTGCTTCCAGACTATTGAAGAGTGACCGTGTGCATCGTGCTTCTGTTGCTATGACCTCCATGCCTTAATGGACTGTGTCCCTCAAACCTGAACCAAAATAAATCCATGCTTTCCTAAGATGCTTATTCAGGAATTTTGTCACAATGTAGTAACTAGTATAATCTCTAAAACTCACACAGGTCTGTAACATGGGTTTGTTCACATATGAAAAAGAAGTATGAAAATGGCCCTTGTTAAACACCTTGATAAATGCACCTGAAAACAATCAGTTAGCATTACCTGCCAGAATGCCAATGGTAACCTCCACCACACACACACAAACAAAACCCAGCAAACTGTCAATAAGATGGTGGGTTATGAGCCTAGCCTTTAAAATTGAAAACTCAATTAATTGTTGGCAATAATGTAAAAATATTCAATCATCAAGCCTGGAGAGATGGCTCTGCTACTAAGAGTACTTGCTATCATGATGACCGGAGTTTATATCGCAGTACCCACAAAGCAAGCAAAGTCCCATGAACCCCCAGTAATGTGAACTTCTAGAGGCTATATCTCCAGAACTTACTGGATTCTAGACTGACCAAGGCAAGAACCCAGGTCTAGGAAGGAAAATTCCTCAGAAGAATAGGTAGACAATGATGGAGAAGGTGTGTGCAGGGACACATGTATGGGTGAATAAACTCACATACACTCACATGGGAAGAAAGGAAGGAAGGAAGGAAGGAAGGAAGGAAGGAAGGAAGGAAGGAAGGATTTAGAAAACAATCCATATGACATGACAATTCCTTTCCTATGTACTGGATCAATGAAATGCAAACCAACTGAACCCCTGAACAATGTTACTCATGATAGGAAGCAGGAGGGAACAATTCAAAGGTCAGTTAACTGACAAATGAAACATTGTTATATAGCCATGCAGTAGAATATGGTTTGGAATATGAAGGAATGAAGTTCTGATACACATTACAACATGGGTGACAAATACCAGGAGTGCCAATTGATTCTTCATTTCTTGGACTAGGTAACATGTCCTAGACACTGTAACTTAACTCAGAGAACAGGGTCGTTCCTTTACTCCCTAGCTCTGTCTTATTTTGTATATATTATCACTGTCTATTAGATTTTGGGCTCTTCTACATGTAAATTCTACTAGGCAAAGATTTATATTAATTAACACATATCCTCCAAACTGGTTTAAAGAAAGGAAGGAAAATGAAGTCAATGCTAAGCAGAAGACCAAGTGAGCAGAAGGTGAAAGGATCTTCCATCTGCCCCATTCTTTTTATCTGGGCCACTGCTAAACTGTGCCACCCACAATGGGGATGGAGATTTCTACATATATCAAGATGCTCCTCAGGTGGTTTTAATTTATATCAAGTTGACATTAAACCAACTATTAAAAGTGAGTTACAGTGGGAGAGAGAGCTGAACACCCAGAAGTGCGGACAACCCTGAGACCACAGGTATACAGGGATGGTTCAGTATATAGAAATCCATCAATGTAATCCACTATATAAACCAACTCAAAGATAAAGACCACATGATCATTTCATTAGATGCTGAGAAAACATTTGACAAAATTCAACACCCCTTCATGATAAAACTCCTGGAAAGAACAGGAATTCAAGACCCATACCTAAACATAGTAAAAGCCATATACAGCAAACCAGTAGCTAACATTAAGCTAAATGGAGAGAAACTTGAAGCAATCCCACTAAAATCTGGGAATAGACAAGGCTGGCCACACTCTCCCTACTTATTCAATATAGTTCTCAAAGTCCTAATCAGAGCAATCAGACAACAAAAGGAGGTCAAAGGGATACAAATTGGAAAGGAAGAAGTCAAAATATTACTATTTGCAGATGATATGATAGTATACTTAAGTGACCCCAAAAGTTCCACCAGAGAACTACTAAGCCTGATAAACAACTTCAGCAAATAGTTGGGTATAAAATTAACTCAAAGAATTCAGTAGCCTTCCTCTATT